>NC_141156.1:3429169-3587294 GCF_053477565.2 Lygodium microphyllum
AGGTTGGGCAGACCAAGACCACCTAATTTTTTAGGCGTAGTACATATAGCCCAAGACACTTTAGGTACCTTGAATTGTTCTCCATCCCCACTCCATAGAAAGTTCCTCCCCAGTTGTTCTAGTTGTTTCATTCCTGCCTTAGAGGGTTTCCAGCAAACCAAAAAGTATATTGTGGATGGAATTAGAATGTGTTTAAGCACCATGCATCTTCCAGCCATATTGAGCTGCAACCCTTTCAAATTTTCAAACTTGCCCCTGATTTTTTCCAAAACCCAATCCCATCTTTGTTTCATTGAAATTCCAAAGCCCATGGGTATTCCTAATAGTCTAAATACTTTGCCTGTTTCCAGCTCCTTGCATCCTTCATCCAGGAGCCATCTAGGACAAGGACTAATTAGTGTTTTAATTCCTATTTTGTTGGGGTTGATCACAGAGCCTGAAGCCTTGCAAAAGGTTTGCAAGCAGTTCCAAAAGGCCACTAGTGAGACTGGATCGTTAATGACTGTACCATTTGTATCGTCAGCAAACTGGTTGAGAACCATGTCTTTGTTGTTAGGGAGTTTAATACCTTTAATATTGCCCTTATCAATCTCAGCTTGAATGAGCCACCCTAAAGCATCCGCTGCAATGGCAAACAACAAGGGGGCGAGCAGGTAGCCACTGACTGCAGATTCTTAAGAAGAGGGGGGCCTGACACTTTGATTTCCTGTAGGCAAATGACGTCAGGGAGGATGGCACTAACTTTGAGCCATTCCCTGAGTATAGTTTCCCTTTTGGGATCAGTCAATCCCTTGATGTTATAAGAAACAATTTTTAGTTTATTCATTACCAGATTTATGTTTTTTTTGGTTTCCCTTTCTTCTGGGGACCCTTTGTTTGCCCAAATGGGTTACTAGCACTTTGCCCTATGCTTGAGTACCTTCTTTTGGCGTTTTGACTATTACCTACCTCTTTGACTGGACTTTCAGCAGGGATGGGGCTGAGAGGGGGGTCTCTCCCCATTGGTAGTTCCTCTTTCTCTGCCTGCGAGAACTCGACATCTTCATTCTGTTCGTTAAGGTCAAAGTTTAGGTTTTCTGGTTGCATTGCATTTTCATCAGGCCTGGTGGTCTGCCCCTTGAAATCTCCCTGAGTTTCCTCCACTATTACCTCATCAGAGACAGGCTCCGTTGTAGTATCCTCCCCCTTTGCTTCATTCACCCCCTTTTCACCATTCCCTTCTGATGTATCCACTAAGCTCATGAGAAGAGGGGAGTATCTATTGTTATTAATGTTTCTACTCTTACTATTACTATTTTGTTTCTGGGTTGACTGATGTTTGCTCTTACCCTTCCTACTGACCGATTGGAACCCATCACTTTGAGGTTCACCGGTTTTAGGATGGGGATTAGTCTTGTCGGGTTCTGGACTCACTCTGTCCTTCTACTTTGGGCAGTCTCGAATGAAATGTCCCATTTTTAGGCACTTAAAACAGTCATTAGGGAGATTTTTATAGAGGACAGGTTGACTCTTCACAAAATTGCCCTCTGTGTCAGTGATCAGCAATGAATCAATTAGGGTTTTACTCAGATCAATTTCTATTAGTAGCTGGGGGTGCCAACGCGGATTAATGTCCGTGTAGGGTCTTTGCCCTAGCAATGTACCCAGGGGAGCTGCTAGTGTTTTCAGAAAGGGGTAAAGATGTAGCGGCGGGTTTGGGAATTCGACCCAGATCGGGACGCAGGTCGGCTTGGGACCCGAGGGGTCGAATTCTGATGTCCACTTGAACAGGGACAATGGGGAGCTTCTAAGCATCCATTGCCCATGGCTAAGGAGGATAAGGGCTGAGTGCTCATTTTCAAACAGAAAGAAGAAGTAGTTGTTTGGGAGGTATTGGATGGCAATAGGCTTCCCCCCAATAGGTTCCCAGTTTTGCCTAACCCAACTACGTAGAAAATCCAGGGGGGGACACGCCCCATGACAAAGTCCGATCAGCGCTCTTGATAAGAGACGGTTAGCTTATTTAACTCAATGGGTTTTTTGAGAATCTTGGTTGGAAAAAATACACTAAAGGACGGATCTGCGTGGCTTTATTCCTTTCGCCTAACCACCGATCCAGGGATGAATGCCATCGTACCATGTAGGGCCCTTCCTAGTCTCATGCACACGAGTGTGCCGCCTTATTCTTGGGGATGAAGCTAGACACACTTTTTGTGCCGCCTTATTCTAAACGGGGATAAAGCTAGGCACGCTTGGCATGCCTATGCGGTCCGGTGATAATGAGCAGCAGCGGCAGGATAACACGTGCAACACCATACCACTATATATACACATAGAGTGATCATCCCAACACCACATATGTACCTCACAAGTTGGGCTGCTCTGATCTCTGGCGGTAGCTCTCTCATTCATCGGTGGGCGCTATATTCGTCATTAGTACATTCGAATTAAGCATGGCGGTAAGTAGTCCCTAGGTCGCCAGCATTACTTCTCTTCCTTTTCCTATCGTACCATTCCAATCAACAAAATCTAAGTGAGGCGCACCGTGCATACAGGGTTGCAGATTCTCAAAATCCTCCCGGGATATTACGCTCCAACAGGACGGAAAGTTATTGCAGGCCTCCTGCCGGACATCGGATGGCCAGTGGCTGTCGTCCACGCTGGATCTCAATTTCTTTCTCCAGAACTCCGACGGCACCGTTCAGTTCGCGCCGCAGAGGCCCGGCGACTACCTGCTGACATCCGAAGGCGTTAGTCTCACGGGCACAACATTGCGCGGAACGGCCAGGCGACGCGATCACACCAGTGTGCCCTTCCAGCTGGATCTGGACCGCAACGTTACAAACATTGAAGGACGGCTGCTATGGCTAGTCAATCCCGCGCAGCCATACGACTCACCTGATAACGGTGACCTCAAAACTCCCTTGGATCGTACGGTATTACGACATGCGTACGTACTTATGTGTGTGTGCGTCTGAGGGAGAGAGAGAGAGAGAGAGAGAGAGAGAGAGAGAGAGACGAGGGGAGCCTGGAGGTGTGTGCTCGAGCGCGCACGTGCTTACGTAGTAATGAATTGGTGCTGTAGATGAGGCCGGATTCGGTTCTTACGATGTCTCGGACGACCCAAAAATGCGTGACTATGCCGAGTCTCTGAAGCCGAGCCGCCCGAAGCGAGAGGTTAATATTACACCGCCCGCCAAAGATGATAAGCAAGATATACAGAACCTTGTGCGTTTGTGGGATCTTGACATCATGGACCGCAACCTAGGACAGGTCATCACTGCCCTTCTATTACAGTCGCAGTTATCGGTGCTATTGAGCAAAAGCGTGGAGTTGGGTTTAACTTGGACATGACGATTCATGTTGTATGGTGTTCTGTAGGCTACTCTGGTGGAATTTCCACGTCGCCCACGGCCTAATGAGTACACACCTCACCGCCAAGGATGGAGAATCGACAACCAAGAGAATGGCGCGTTCCCCATGAATAATCTGCAATACTACAGCCTCGCTGTACAAAACGGGAGTGCTGTGTATGCTAGCGTGTTGGTGCCCGTCCGTTACAGGGTGGGTCGAAGCCGCATACGCAATGCTTTCTTACAAAGCATGGAACAAGGGCGTGTGGTCACAATTGACCCACCACCCCCTGGGCAACGTCAACCTCCTCCACAGGATGACCCTCGAGCTGAAGCACTGTTCGTGCAGTCTCTATCGTGGGTTGTGCTTGTTGGTCTTGCAATTGTTTGTTTGTAGGTGGAGGACCCACTCGTTGATGAGGTGTTTGTGCAACACCTACCACAGGAAGTTTGCTCTTAAATAAGCATCATAATTGGCATGCCTAATTTATGTGACACTTCGTATGAACTACTACATATTGAGCACATAGACAGTTTGTTCTTAAATAAGCATCATAATCGTTGTCTTCTTTGTATCTTGTGTGGCCATTAGAACTTTTCAACACATGTGTGTTTAAGTTAGTATTGAAAAATATCAAGATTAATCACGTGTACTCTACCACGTGATGAAACAAAAGTACTCCAATTTACAATCATTGTAAGCATGATGTCTTCTTTGTATCTTGTGTGGCCATGAGAACTTTTGTAAGCATGACGCATGCAAACTATATTCAACCTTAAACTTCTATAGTATTACTCACATTTCAACTCCTCAATTTCCAAGCATTCATATGTGTTATGATATCTCTCCATGAGCAATCATTGTTTTGAAGCTCACTATGAGACTTGCAATTTCACATGATCATGAAATTTGCATCCAAGCAACAATAGTGGTAGTACGCAACCTTTTGAATATTGGAGTCTTTTGTTTTGTGATAATTTGCATGAGTGATTCATCATGCTTTTGTACCGCGTAGTCTTTGGAATTATTTCATTCAATCATTGGCTTTTAACTTCAAAATCATGTAGTCACATTTTCATTTGAGATTAAAAATAATGACTATTTCCATAAAAAACCACATACACATAATTTTTTGCATCTTTATGCATGTACATTGTGTATCAATCATGATATGGGCTCATCTTGAGTTCCAAATTGTATATTTTCCCTCAAGGCATGAGTCTACATGCCTAAATGAGAGTACTAATAATCTGCATCTTTCATGCATATGTGGGCTTGGAGAAGAAGACAAGTATGGAAATTGAAACTCTTTCCCATGCTCAAATACTCATTGGATCCATGAATACAAGATAAGTGACTCTCACTTTCTCCCTTATCTTTGCTAATTATATTCTTGCATTTGATCAATGCATCATTAGTATGTGATTAGCATGACATTATGACAATATCCACTTTTGTGTGAGATTGACTAGTATATAGTCAGTAACGCATTGCAATTAGTACAATTGTTAGTGCATTCTCTTCCTAATCTCTCTCATTTCACTACAACAAAAAGGCTCCATAGACGCGCTTGTAGATGCAATATTTGAACTGTGATAAAAAAATGTCGCCTGCGTCTACTGCTACGTCTACAATTTTGCGTCTAAAAGCGCGCTTATCGTCAGAGTTACACACCCATATAAATGCGCATATAGACGCGCGTATTGATGCGCTACGTAAATATATAATCATATGTATAAAGAAGTGGATATATTCATATTGTGCATCTATACACGTGTGTATCTACACGTCTAAAAAAGCGTTTACTCTGCAAGTTTTTGACGAGAATAGACGCGCATTTATCCTGCAATTTAGACACGTTGATAGACGCACAAAACAGAGGTATGAAAAAAAAAACAGAGAGCATGTGGCTTTGCAAGCCACATGCTCTGGTTTTTTCACTACAACAAAAAGGCCTCATAGATGCACTTTTAGATGCGATTTTTGAATATAAAGGAAATCTTACGCACGCGTCTATCCGCCCGTCTATTTGCTCGTCTACAGTGTCGCGTCTATAATCGCATGTATGAACAAATTTACACGTAAAAATAGACGCGCAATAGACGCACATATACACGCGTGAATACAAGCACATAATAAACCAAAATTACTATTTATTTAATTTATTTTATGCATCTATTAGCGTGTCTATTTGGCAATTAGATGGACATATAGACACGCTTTTACAAGCAATTGTAGACGCGAACGGAAAACAAAAAATCTCCTTTTAAAAAAAAGATATTTAACTTCTTTTTTAAATTTGAATTATCTAGCGCGTGTATAAGCACGTGTACTCTGCATTGTAGACACGCTTATAAACGCGCATTTTCTGCAATTTAGACGTGCAAATAGACGCGCAAAACAAAACTGGAAAAAAAAAACCAGAGAGCATTTTTCCCCCTCCCATACATCAGATTGTGCATTTGGAAAAAAGATAATGGATCTAAAAGCACGAGAATTGAAAATAAAAGTTCATGTATTCATTATAGATCAAAAGCATTTACATGGGAAGTTTAAGTGCCTGCCATAGAGGAGGTATGGTACTCTTCTACGAATCTGAATAAGAAACATATTCGCTACTACCACCATGGCTACTAGTGCCGCTATCCCCCTCCTCGCTATGCTCCACATCCGGGTTCGCCTACACACACAAAAGATCAAGGTTGCTTACGTAGACATGGTGGAGAAAAAGTTATAATTAGCTATACTTTTAATAGGAAAGTAAGAAAAACATACCTCCTCTGGCTGTCGAATCCTCATAGCCTGGTTGTATTGGTCCTCGGTGATGATGAGACCCTCCTCATAGAAGTGAAGCCATGTGGCTGCGCGGTTATGGCCTCGATGGTAACCTACCTCTCTAGGAGTAGGTATCCTACCAACGATAGTAGTCTGCAAAACAATTATGATATATACAAACAATTATGAGACACAATGTATTAGAATAATTTTTTTAAAGAATTGAAAGAAATATAAATTTAAAAAAACTAGAAATCAAAATATACTTACAAACTTTGCCTCCCATGACTCTCTGCCGCCCGATCCGTAATGTGACAATCCCATGGTTTCCATTTGGATCCGTCGCACCTCTGCGTGCTGGCGACTCTTCACTTTCTCTATTGCTTTCTTCTTGGCTTTCTTCCACTCTATGCGGTGGCACATAGGTGGTTGGCTATAGGCTCCACGCCCCTCCTCCTGTCTCCGCAATGAGTCCGTGGCGCGTATCATGAGGTGGGATATTTTGTTGTGAAGAAAATCCCTCACTTTTGTGCATCCCCAATCATCCGAGAATCATTAACCCTCAGGATTTGGGTACCTCCTATGGAATGCCCTCAACACCTCCTGCCACAAGCCGCTTTTCTGATTTTTGAAGTAGATGAAACGATCTTTATACATCGCATGCATGACGCTCCTCATGTATGCCATTACATCCCTTCCTTCATCATCATGGAAGATGCTACCAGTATCTGTAACTCTATAGTACTGACGTACATGCTCCTCTACGTGATCTACTGGTGAGGGTGATCGCTCGCCACCTCCTAGGCAACCCCCATACAATCCTCGTCCTCCCCCTCGACTCTCCCTCCTCCCTCTCTGTCGACTACCCTCTGCCTCGCTAGATGCATGTGCTTTTGTAAATGCACGTGCCTCGGCAGCTTCAGCCGATGCACGTATAGGTACTGCATCTGGAGTACCTGCATATGGAGTACCTGCATGTGGAGTACCTACAATTGGAGTTTGGGAAGTAGTGCCAGGAAAAGACGTCAGAGGCATTCCAGACATGACGCTGAACACCTCGTCTGCTGTGGGAGAGTGGCCAAGGTGTCTGGTCATCTCTCCCAAGAAGTCTTTCCTACTAGGAAAACCTCCAAAAAATGCATTGACCCCCGTGCCAAACGAGGCCAATGTATCATTCATGCGATCCAAATCCAGGTCATTGCTATGAACCAGGATACGACATCTGCAAAAAAAATACAGGAAAAAGATAAATTTGTTTGCATACAAAAAATCATATATTACCTACATTTTCAAAGAGCTTTCTTTAGACATTGAGCATAAAACTTAAGTGCTAATGCTTCTCATAAACAAGAAAACTGATAAACACAAACATGGGATTGGTCACATTCATCATTGCAAAAATATATTGTTTTTTATCAAAGCTGGGAGAGCTGGCGAATGTATAACCGCGTCTAAATTGCAGGTTAGACGTGCTCTCAGACGCGTTCCTAAAGTTAACCCTTTGTTCAGTGCGTCTATATTCGCATCTGAGATGCAGTATAGATGCGCTGTCAGACGCATATTCCAGGTCAATGCTCTGCGCGCGCGTGTATTATCGCGTGTAGACTGCAGAGCACACGCGCCAGTACACGCGCTCTAAGACACATCCTTAGACGCAATGAGAGAAAACATTTTTTCGCGTCTATACCTGCGTCTAGACTGAAATGTAGACGCGATAGCAGACGCGCTCAGTTGGCTGATTTTAGTCCGATGACCGCCATTGATGATTTACAAAATGCAATACATAATGGAATCAGAAATCCTAATACACAGACAAAGCAGAGAGAGAAAGAGAGAGACAAAGAGAGAGAGAGAGAGAGAGAGAGAGAGAGAGAGAGTTACCTTGGGTGTTTGGTGTGGCGGGTGGTGGCGCTTCTTCCTTCTCCTTCTTCCTCTCCTTGGTAAGTTACCCTCCCTTGATGCTTGCTTGCTTGCTTGCTTGCTTGCTACTTCTTTTTGTTCTCCTCTCTCTTGTTCTCTCTTTCTTCCTCTCCTTGGCTTTCCTTTTTCCCTTCTTGTGTGTTTGAAATGAAAGAAGAGGTGAGTCATGAGGAGGTGAGGCATGAAGAGACTGCATGTCCGCTAAACTCAAGCTTCAGAACGGCAAAAAACGTAGGAAAGGAAAGGCGTAGTTTGAAAAGTAATAATTTAAGTATGCTTTGGATTTTGATGTGTGCGTCTATTTTGGCGTATATATGCGCGTCTATTGTTCATGTAAACGCGAGTATAGACGCGAACATAGACGTGTAAACAGACACTAATATAGACGCTATTGTGCTGCTGCGCATCCGAGCCATAAACACCTCCATTTTTGTTGTGCATCTGTGTTATCTTTTCGTGTGTGTTTCATTGTGTGTGATTGCTGCATTATCTTCCTGTCCTTTCAGTACCCGCATCCAATGTATATATTCCACTAGTGTGTGTGTGTGTTTCAGTTTGTATGCATGTTGTATGTGTGACAGAAAAATATGAAAAACTGATGCCAAAGAGTAATATTATGTTGTCAATTACAATGATGAATTCCAAGAAAAGTGCAGGATATCGTGGAATCGAAGGAAGGCTCAGGAATTCACTGTGGATGCTACGATGAAGTGGTTAGCTGTTCATCATTTGAAGCTCATGCTGAATGTGGAGATGGGGGAAGATCTTGTTCTTTGTGATGGATGCCCAGGAGCATAACACATAGAATGTGCTGGTCTATCTTGCATACCGGAGGGAGATTGGTTCTGTTCTCTCTATCAAAACAATCTTGAGGGAGATTGGTTCTGTTCTCTCTATCAAAACAATCTTGAGGGAGATAAGAGACAAGTGTCTAGAACAAGTGTAAAGAGGTGGGTTAGGCTTTCTGTTTTGAAAGTTGGAGGGAAAGATAAAAAGCTTTGCATTCTCAGAATAGTCTTACGAATGCTATGTTGAGATTGGGGAGGGAGGGCTATTAATGGAAAAAGTAGACGAAGATGCAGGATAGGGACGAGGAGGCATAATCGATGATGGAAGAGGATGAAGACTAAGGATGATTTTCTTTTTGGCCTTTCTCTGCTTGTTCCTACTATTTGAGCTTGCAGAAGAAAACTTTGCAACCTACAGAGATGACCTATTCAAGTTGCTGTTGTGAAAGTGAGTTGTTATCAAATGGAGATTCGAGGCAATAAATTCTTGTCATCAGTGGCAGTGGTGTTGAGTAGAAAATTCTCGTCTACAATTACAATTATCAGCAAAGCTTTTGCTATGCTGACAGAGTAGTTGTCTCTCCAGGAGTGTCTTTGGAGCAGTATAATCTCCGTCATCTGATACAGCAGGGACATCCTATCATCTCAGAGTTGCAATTTGCTTCAGAAAGAAAAAGGGCTCAAGGTTATAGCTATCACTGTCTTCTGCATAGAGACATGATTGAACCATCATCCTTTGTTACCCTCCATCACCAAGCGACGATCACTATTCTCATTAGTATGGAGTGGGGAAAGCAGCATCAGTAGCTGAAAATGAAGCTTGAAGGAAACGTGGGATGATTCGTCGATCAACGGCTGCCGATAAACGGAAAAAAGCAAATCATGATCACATCAGGCATGGCGTCTTACCTGATCTATCCCGTCATTACTACTTTGTTGTTGCTTAGCCTTATCTAAGCTATGGAGAGAGTTCTGAAATCAAAGCAAAAAAGCCTAGAGGAAAGATAAGGCAACTGGGGAAAGCGCATGAATACTAGAGCTTTTCCAAACGGAAAGACCTTCACAGCTTGGCCTTTTGAAGTGGATTTTTGTCATGAATCTGCGAGATTTGATGTACTATCTACACATGGCATGCAATCATTTCAACACATTTGACACATGGAGAAAATGAAAGAGCTATCAGCCCTTGATTGGACCTCTCAATCCTGAATCATGGCGAAATCTGGCATCTCTTTCTTGTCTACAGCATCAACTCAGGCAGCAGAGATAGACTTTGATGTCAGGATCCTATCCATGGCTTTTGACAAACCAACTAATCGGGGTAGACGTTGAGTGCCTTCAGCACCTAGAATGACCCCAAGTTGAAGTTCAGGCAAGGTAAGCTGTGACTTGGGAGCTGCAATTTGCTCATGGCAGGAGATGGCTAACTCTAAGTCTCCACCAAGCGCCATCATCATCGTTTGCACAGAGATATATAACCTTAACCTAGTTTCCTCTTCAGTTTCAATTCCGTATGTTAGTCTTTACAAACGAGATGTACTCCTACACAGATTCCTGAATTCACCATTTTAAATGTATCATTTTTCTACCTTCAGAGTCTCCTCCAGTCTAAATCAACATGGTTGTTGTATTTGATGCCCTGGAGGTTGAAGGTGTTGCCTTCTCTGCTGTCCACTGCTATTGTCTTCTCCTGTGGCAATCTCTTGCTGAAATTTGAATGCTGAGAACAGCCTTGAACTGGTGCTGAATGTTGGGTAGACTTATGGGTTGATTGCTCAAATGATTAGATCGAGAAAAGGCTCAGAATTACTGCCCAACAGAACTCTTTCCAACAGAACTCTTCAAGACTCTTCAAGCCTATGTGCCAATGGCATAACTGTCTTCAAACACCTGAATGCAAAACTGGTTATGAGATACTACAGATTTTTCTGAACATGGACCTCATGTAATTTACTTGACAAGGAATGTAGTGAACTTTGGCATCAAAAATTCGATTTCTTCTTGTTAGTCTCTTTCCTTGCTGCAACTTGAACTCCGTGTGTTCAGCAGCTCTTACACAAAATCTACGACATTCTGGTGAACCCGACGTGAAAGTGTTGCGTCAATTTTCAGCAAGATGGGAGACTCGCAAGAAGAGATGACAGATGACAATGTCATGAAGAACATGTTTCAGTCATTTACAACCTATATGCAGCAGCAAGCTCACGCGAAACGTGATAGTGATGCCATGGATGCCTTGAAAGCTGTCCAACAGGAGATGAAGCAGTTCAACGGCCAACAAGTGTCAACTTACCTGCATTTGTATGAAGAAAAGATGAAGTTTTTTGGGGTTTCTCAAGATGTTTGGAGCTGTTACTTCTTGCAGATCGTGGTTCGCGCACTTGAAGTCCGAATTTCAAAAATTCAAGGAACACATGCTGGTTGGGCAGAGTTTAAGAAGGCATTAAAAGATGAATATTTCGTGGAGGATACAGGTCTTATGAACCGCAGGAATTTCTTAGCATGGGTTTCTATGCCTAATAAGGGACTTTCAGTTACGGCCCTTCTGCGAGAGTTTGAGAGCCGCTATGATCAGTTGGATGGAACTGAGCAGCAAGCTTTGGAGATGCAGAAAGTGGAATTATTTTTACAAGCCACTGATGCTGATTTACAGGAAAAGTTGGATGATCTTTTGGAAGATCAAGCTACCGATTCAGGTTTAAAGACCGAGTGGAGACATGTCATTGATGATGTGAATGCTCTTGTTAAGAAGCAGTGCAGGAGAGTACGATTGCATCGTAATACAGGATTTGCTTCTGAAAAATCCTTGGAGACCTCTTCTTCTACCCCTGTTGCAAGTTCTATGCCTAAGCTTACTCCTCCTGTTGTAAATCCACCAGTTCCTGCTGCTCCAGTGCCCTTATCCGTAGATGATGTTATTAAAGGCTTGGCAGATTTGACGATAGAGGCAGTCAAAGCTGAAGTTGGAAAGTTAAAAGAGCAACTTATGTCAGTACCTGCTGTAGCACCTGCTCCAACGACTGCTTTTCCAGCTGGCCAAAGAAAAGGGAGACGATGTATTTGGTGTGATAGTACAGAGCACCAACACTGCAGAGATTGTGATGCTTTTCAGGAAGCGCGTAAGAAGAATGTAGTGTTCTGGGGAAAAGATGGGAAGATATGGCTGACAGAGACTGGTGCTCCTCTTGACACGAACTTTGGTAAGGGAGGCATGAAGAAGCTTGTTGATGATATGGCTGCGCGATCAGCTTATGTGAGTGTTAGAGGAGATGCTTCAGCTTATGGAGTCCAGCTTGAGCAGAAATCAGATGGAGACTTTGCCTTATGGTCCTCTGCTTTGGAGATAGCGAGAAGAGAGAAAGTTCAGGCATCCACTATGACTTGTGTGGGTTCCAGCATCTGAGGAAAAACGGGATGGGATTCTCCTGTTGACAGGTATTCTATTTTTGCTTATATGGCGAAAACACAAGGTCTAGATGCCATGGTTGAGGAAAAGAGAAGAAGAGATGAGGAGGGTCTCAACACCTCCAAAAAGTCTAGAGGGGGTGACTTTGTTTCGCCACCTGTTACAGCTCCACCTATGACGAGTTCTCTAGCTCAATCAGGTCCTGAACAACCTATGGGAGACAAGCAGATGAAAGAGAAGAGGCAACCAAGAAAGGAGCCAGGATTCAAGCTCTTGTCAGACCTTGATATGCAGATGGATATGAGTAAGATTTTTCATGAAAGAATTTTGAATAGTGAAGTCACTTTTACTGTTGGTGAAGCTCTTGGGATTGCTAGAAGAGAAATACAGGATCAGATGCAGGATCTTTTGCGGAGGAAACGACATGCGATGGAAGGACCTGCTTTACAGGGATTATGGCATGGAGCTCTTGGGGAAGAGCATGATGATGCAGTGATGGTTGAGAATGCTTCTGTCAATCCGCAGTTGGAGAAAATAGTTCAGCCTATGCAGAATGAAGATGATGATACCCCTATCCTCATTCCTCGCAGCCATTTTTCATGCAGTCATTGGGCTAGAGCAACCACTGAGACGGTGGTAAGGATTGGAGAGAAACCGATTCCTTTGGTTGCTTTAGTCGATCATGGTTCCAAGATTAATCTTATTGCTTGAGGTGTTTATGAGAGTGGCAAGTGGCCTATGGATGCAGAGCATGGCTGGCGCATGAGAGCGGCCAATAATACTTCTGGTGATATGTATGCTGCTTGTCCGAGCATCACAATTTCTATTGGTAATGTTGAAGAGGATTATCATTGCTTTGTTCAGGATTCTCGCTCTTATCCGATTATTCTTGGACAACCTTTTATTACAGAAGCAAGGATGGAGACGAAAGTGATGGATGACGGCTCAGCCTATGCACGGATACGCAGTAAGGATGGTATGCGAGCTATTCAGTTTATGACTGTTGGAGTAAATCATCCGAGAAACAGGGACTCCTTGCGTGAGACACCACTACCTGCGAAGGAGTTGGATTTTCATTAGGTACCACTGTCTTGCGAGACGCCAGTGGTACGGAGCGGAGAAAAGAGGAGATCTCGCCTCCTGGCAGCCAGTCTTTCTCTAGTAATTTTGTTGGTTTTTCTTCAGATAGTTCAGTGAGTTATCAAAAAATTTCAGATTTGTCTAGAGCTGCCAAGCAGTACATTGGTTGTAAGGAGAAAGAGTTGAAGATTGCAGGTATTTTGCAAGCAGAAGAGCATGTAGATGGGCTATATGAAGGGATGTCTTATGCGGATACATTGTTTGAGATGGAAACTATGCTGAGAACTGATGTATGTAAGGGTTCAAAGATCATACCTGTGCAAACCTTGGATATGTTTCAGGAAATTTCTGATTTTATGCTGAAAACAGAGTTAGATGCTGAGAAAACTCAACAAACTGAATCTATGGCTGATCTTGATCAGCTTACAGAGTTGCAGAGGGCTGAATCCTTTCAGTCAGCAGAGTTAAATGCTGGAAAAATTCAGCTTATGGAGTATGAGGCTGCATCATGGCAGCCCATAGAGCAGAGGGCTGAAACCTTTCAGCCAACAGAGTTTAATGCTGAAAATTTTCAACATACAGAGTTTCAGGCTGCACCCATGCAGTCCATAGAGCAAAGGGCTGAGATCTTTCAGCCAACAGAGTTTAATGCTGAAAATTTTCAGCATACAGAGTTTCAAGCTGCACCCATGTAGTCCATAGAGCAAAGGGCTGAGGACTTTCAGCCAACAAAGTTGAGAGTTGCTGAAAATTTGCAGAAATTGCAGCGAAGAAAAGAGTGCCTGACTAATGCCAAGGTTGACACGAAGTATAAAACAGTTGATAAGAAGGTTAAGCCGGTTGCAGGGCCGCTTCCTCCTAATAGTGATGAGTAGATAGAAAAAGCTATGAAACAGCCTATGTTGAGAGATCCTGCAAATATTGGACATAAATTTACAGCTGAAACTCTTGCAGAATTGAAGATTGGAAATGATGATTTCTTGCTTTCAGTGAAAAAAGAATGTTTTAGAGAGATGCTTGGACGTCATGGTAAGGCATTTGCTTTCTTTCCTCATGAAATTGGCTACATTAGTCCCGAATTGGTTGCGCCTATGGTCATCTTCACTGTCCCTCATGTGCCATGGAATATACGTCCTATACCTGTGCCTAGAGCACATTTGCCAAAGCTGATAGAGTTGCTGAATGAGAAGATTAAGATGGGGATTTTGGAACCCTCTTCTGCGCCCTATTCTAACAGGTGGTTTACTGTACCAAAGAAGAATGGTACCTTGAGATTTATTCAGGATATGCAGCCCGTGAACAGAGTGACAATCAGGAATGTGGGAACAGGTCCAGTTGTGGATGAATTTGCTGAGGCTTTTGCAGGACGAGCCATCTATTCCCTAGGTGACTTGTATTCTGGTTATGATCAGTTTCAGCTTACCTTGGAAAGCAGGGATATTACTACTATGCGGACACCTATTGGTCTTGTGAGGATGTGTACCTTGTCTCAAGGTGCCACCAACTCAGTTGCTCATATGATGAATGCTATGCATAGAGTTCTACGAGACTACATTCCGCAGTATACCATGCCTTTCCTAGATGATGTGCCTATTAAGAGTTGTGCAGAAGAAGAAAAGAATGAGAGTCTTGATTTGCGAGGATGTAGACAGTTTGTGGCTGAACACTTGGTTGCTTGTGAGCAAATACTGACACGATTAGAGGAGGTGAATTTGACTCTTTCAGGGCTGAAATCTGTCTTTGGTGTTAATGAAGTCATCATAGTTGGGCATATGGTTGGTTATTATGGCAGGAAGCCTTCACCTGCAAAGGTGGATTCCATAAGAAGGATTGCAGAGTATTGCTCGACTACTTCAGAGGTGCGGAGATCTGGTGCGCAGATCGGACGCAGTATGCTCACGTAGTGAATCCCGGAAGGTCCCCAAGAACAATGAACTCTACCTTTTTGCACAAAAAACAATGTAAAAGCATGCACGACAAGAAGCAAGAGACAAATTGGGTTCAATCTCCCCCATGCCTTGTGTGAGCGCTTCACAAAGCATGTATTTTATGTATATTTCAATCTTCATGCTCAATAATAGCCCAATTTACAAAAATATGACAAGCTTTTAGCTTTTGAGTTTGCTTTCTACAAAAATAGGAAAATAAAGCTAATGGACGGTGCCCATAGAGTCTGGCACGCCCAATCTCAATGTCCAAATAGAAATAACATATCCGGGCGCATAGGCGCATACAAAATAATAATCAATAATCAATGTCTCAATAGACATAACAAAATAGAGGCATGGCGCCTATCAAAATATAATCCAAAGGTCGAATACTCGCTAGACTCCAATGCTTTCCTCCGCCACTGCTGCTATCTCTGAAGCATTCACAATCGTTAGTAAAACAATACAATTAAACCGACAAAAGTGAATACCTAGCAGTCTTCAGCTACATAAATAAATCAACTGGTTAGAAATAAATCCTAACCTTAATTTATTATGAGTGCGCACTCTAAACTCATAAACGTTTATTAATTTAATATGCATTTTGCGGAATCACCCGCTATGGAATCACCCATGTACACACTAAATTAATGAAACGCCCGAAAAGGACAGGCGTCCCCATCAACTTCTCGCACAAAGAATCCTCTTTGTGTATGAGCCCCGGTCATCTAAGTTTACGGAATCCACCGTAAAACCTCACGGAATCCACCGTGGAATATGCCTCCTGGCATCGTACCCCCGGGGTGGGATAGCAATTGACCTCAATTGCTATTAGCTCAATGTGGAGCTAACAGAGTGGGGAAAGCATTTAAGTCTCTAGCGTGCATCCATTATGCTTCCTCTACAGGATGGTTATTAAATTTTACTAGATATCTAGAATACCTTCGGCCAGTTCTAGTGGTCATGTAGTCAGTGTCTATGATGGCTTCTGGTTCAAGTATTTCAGTCTCTTCTTCTAGTAAAGGTGGATTTTCATAAACAGGGTGGATAGGTAATTGGCCTCTAAATGGTCTCAATAAACTAATGTGAAATGTATTATGAATTTTCCAATGAGATGGCAATTCTAACTTGAATGCATTATCATTAATCTTATGAATGATTCTAAATGGTCCATAAAATCTAGGAGCTAATTTGACAACTAGATGTTTATCTACACTTTGCAGTCTACATTTTTCTATTCTAAGCCAAACATAATCATCAACTTTGAAATTCATGGCTTGTCTTTTCTTGTTGGCTTGTTTAGTATATGATTGTTGGGCTTTAGCAATCATATCCTTAACCTCATCAAAAATACTATTATGCATAGTAGCAATATCATCAGCACTCTGAATTCTATTAGACAAAGATGCAATAGAGGTAGATAATCTATATCCATAAATGACTTCAAAAGGTGCTTTCTTTGTAGATGTGTGCGGTGTATTGTTATATGCAAACTGTAATAAATGCAAATGAGTGTCCCATGTCTGAGGTTTAGAGATAGTATATGCACGTAAAAGATCTAAAATGGTGCTATTTGTGGCTTCTGTTTGTCCATTTGTTTCTAGATGAAATGCAGATGAGAAATCAATATTTGTGCCTAGATTTGCAAACAGTGTAATCCAAAAATTGTTACAAAATCTAGAATCTCGATCGGAAATAATCACTTTTGGCAATCCATGGTTAGTAAAAACAGTTTTTAAAAATAACTGTGCTGCTTGTGATGCTGTTAAAGTTTTCTTACATGCAATGAAATATGCTTGCTTACTAAATCTATCTACAATTGTCCAAATCATATCATGGTTAGATTTAGTATTTGGTAAACCAGTAATGAAATCCATAGAAATATGTTCCCAAGGTTTAGATGGAATAGACAAAGGCATTAATAATCCATACTGTTTACCATGATGTCTCTTTATTCTTTGACAAATCAAACATTCAGAAACGAAATTAGATACATCTGCATCCATATGCGGCAAATAAAAATCTTCAGTTAACATGCGTAATGTAGATATGATACCTCTATGACCTTGATATGGGGGATAATGAATTTCATTCAAAACAAAAGATCGGAATGGAATAGTAACACACAGTCTCTTTTCAAAAAACATAAATCCATCATTATATGACAATGAATCAACAGGAATGAAATTATTTTGAATTAATTTTTGCCAATCAGAATGAAAAGTAATATCCTGGTGATATGTATCTTTCATAGCAATCAAAGAATCAAAAGATATGATAGAAATATTATGAATTTCAGGTCTTCTACTCAATGCATCAGCAACTACATTTTCTTTTCCAGGTTGGTATTGAATGATAGGATGAAAACTTTGAATGAAGGAAGCCCATTTGATATGACGGTCAGAAATTTGGGGTTGGCTAAGTAGATGTCTAATGCTTTGCTGGTCGGTCTTTATCATGAATTCTGAACCCATTAAATAATGCTTCCACTGTTTTAATGCTTGTACTACTGCTAATAGTTCTTTGTCATAAGTGGAATATTTGAGCTCAGAGGGTTTCAGCTTAGAACTAGAATATGCTATTGGATGATTGTCTTGCATTAGTACGGCTCCTATTCCTGATCCGCTAGCATCGGTCACAACTAGAAAGAATGGTCTGTTAAAGTCAGGCAATTGTAGAACAGGGGCATTAGTTAATGCACGTTTCAGTAAGTCAAATGATTTCTGCTGAGTTTCAGTCCATTGATAAACAATTCCTTTCTTAAGAAGTTTTGTTAATGGTAAAGCAAGTAATGAAAAATTACGTACAAACTTCCTATAGAAACTAGCAAGACCAAGGAATGAGTGTAATTCATGTACATTTTTAGGAACAGGCCAATGCAATATTGCATCAATTTTCTTAGGATCAACTTTAATTCCTTCTTTTGATACAATATGACCTAAATATTCTATTTCTGTCTTAAAGAATTCACTCTTTTCAGGATTTGCAAACAATTGATTTTCTTTCAATAATTGAAAAACTAATGTTAAATGCTCATAATGCTCTTTTTCACTTTGACTAAACACCAAAATAACATCAAAGAAAACAATCACACAATACTGATATTTCAGAAAGATACGGTTCATCATTCTACTGAAAGTAGCAAGTGTATTAGTTAATCCGAATGGCATGACTAAGAATTCATAATGGCCAAACTGTGTTCTGAATGCAGTCTTAAATATGTCAGATCTATCTAGTCTCACCTCATGATATCCAGACTTAAGGTCAATTTTACTAAATATAGAAGATCCTTGCAGTTTGTCCATAAGGTCATCAACTCTAGGTATAGGATACCTATTCTTTACAGTGATCTTATTTAATGCTCAGTAGTCAATACACATACAATAGGTATTATTCTTTTTCTTGACTAGGAATTAAATCAATCTTATGGCCTTCTGGACGTGAAGGAGGTAAACCTGGTGGTAGGTCTTCTGTAAAACAATCCTTAAAATATGCAAGAAATTCCTTATGCCTAGGGTGCATATGATTTTCCTTTGCATGCAATTCATTCACCCAAATGAGATATGATTTAGTACTCTTGCGTAATGCACGTTTTGCTTGAGTATGCGAAAGCAGTGGAAAAATATTAGATGCATGCATACCATATAATGTAATAGATTTTCCTTGAAAATTAATATTCATTGTGTGCGTGGAATAATCTATATTTGGATTATGCTGGTGTCTCCAAGGCATTCCTAAAATAATGTCGCTTGACTGTAATGGAACAACTAAGAAATTTCTTCTTTCAATATATGAACCAATTTGAATCTCTAAATCTTGTACTTCTTGTGGGCCATTGTACCTAGTGCCTAAAAATGCAACTTTTATGCGATAATGCGTAAGTACAGTCTGTAATTTCAATTCCTTTACCAATTTTGCTGAAATAAAGTCATGGGTACTACTGTCATCATGCAAGATAGTTCTTTCCTTTCCATGCACTATACATTTCATAGTCAATAATGAATGTGGAGTAGGCATACCTGGTAAAGTGTCGGAAGTAGTAGTAGGATCATCCTCATCTTCAGTGAAATCTGGCATATCCTCATGCTCGTCTTCGTCCATGGCTCCAAGATAGTTGATATGTGCTGGTGGCTTCTTTGAATGACAATTTGCTGTGAGATGCCCTGGCTGGTGACACTTATAGCATACTATTGGCTTGGCTTTGGTTACATTATTTGCAATGGCTGGAAGTCTGGGTACATTTGGATTTGCTTGTGGAATAGACTTAGAATTTGGATTGACAGTGGATGGTAATGCAGGTGGTTTAGCCCAATTCTTGCGGAAAGATGGTGATGAGAAACGACCTGGATTAAACCTTCTAAAATTAGAATTGAATTGTTTAGATCCATAATTACTGTTGGCTTGGAATTGCTGTGGTCGTCTGTCTCTTCCGCGTAACTTATCTTCAGTGTCGTGAGCTAGTGAGATGGTGTCTTCAAGGGTAGCAGGCTTGAACATGTTCACTTCAGCGTAGTAATGTCCAAGAAGTCCAGACATATACTTCCGCTTATGTGTCGTCTCTGGTACGTCTTCAAGCATGCGTAGCTGTAGGAGTGCATTCCAAAAATGCTCTGTATACTGGGGAATAGGCTCACGATCCCGTTGTTGAAGTAAATCCCATTGCTTGATAGCCTTCTCATGAAATTGCGGTGGAAGGAAATTCTGCATGAACTTCTTCTTGAAATCTTCCCAAGTAGCAGGACATTCTATGCTCTTGCGGACTACAGTTCACCAAAGTGATGCTCTGTCTATCAGATGATTAGTAACACACCTGATTTTATCTTTTTCTGGATAAGTTTCCTCATGGAAATAGTCATCAAACTAGCTAATGAATGATAAAACAGTCTTTCCTTCTCGTATGCCATTGAAAGTGCGAAATTTGAAACTTCTTTTACTTATCTTGGATTCCTTGCGAATGGTTTGTGCTTCAAGAGTGGCGTCGTTGGTACGTCGAATCAAATCTTCAGCTTGAGGTTCTTCTTTATCGGTGGACGCTCTTTGTAATTTTGTCAATTGCGCTTGCAATGCTTGCCTAGCCCTTCGCTCTTCTTCCAATTGTAACATGATTAGATCCAGCTTTTGTTCCATGGTAGGCTCAGGTAGGTCGTCTTCAGCCATAGGATCATCCATATGTGGGGTCGTCATCCTGTAAAACTCAATAAACCTTTCTCACTCAAAATCAGGTTAGCGGGATGAGCGTAGCTCAAATTCGGGGTTACAAGGCTATGTATTTTTGGGTATTTCTTTCTCAATTTTCAAAAAATCTACAATATTTCCGTCTTCGTTTGCTGAAAGTACTTCAACAAACTTGTAGATAGGTAGAACACCTTGCCACGAACAACTTTCCAGTTCAGAGTTTTTGCATAGGAACAAGTCTTCTAGGAGTTTTGAGCACTAGTCAGTTCTGACTCCAGTTGACTAGTCTGACTTGCAGAGTTGCAGACTTAGCAGACCTTAGGCCGACTTGATGAAATTGCAGGACTTGATTCCACTTGACTTGCAGAACTTGACTTTTGATGCGCAGGACCCGGAGTTTGGTGACTTTGCTGCCCTGTGTGACTGGAGTGACTTAGCTTAGACTTAAGTGATTAAGCCTTTAAGCTTAATCAGTCGTCGTCAGATTTCGTGGGGGGGGGCCGTTTTTTTGTCCGCGCGAAAAAATCAGAAGCTCCTCTTACAGCTCGACGTGAAATTTTGAAGCTTAATAAGCTTCTTAAGCTTTCTCTTAAGCTTATTGAAAGAAGTAATGAGAAAAATAATGAATCTTATCTTTGGTTTTTCCATGACTTGATGAAGGAGGTGGATGCGTGGTCCTCCGCCTACAGAGCCTGGTCCTTCGCGATCTGACAGTAGAAACAGGGGTTCTTGATCGCCAGAAGTCTGCCTGTATCGACAGTTTGCGATGAGATTGACTGTAGAGCCCGATCGTTCCTGGAGCTCCGCCTTCGCCCGAGATTGGTAGCGATTGGAAGCTCTTGATCTCTGCTCCGCTCTGATACCACTGGTGCGCAGATCAGACGCAGTATGCTCACGTAGTGAATCCCGGAAGGTCCCCAAGAACAATGAACTCTACCTTTTTGCACAAAAAACAATGTAAAAGCATGCACGACAAGAAGCAAGAGACAAATTGGGTTCAATCTCCCCCATGCCTTGTGTGAGCGCTTCACAAAGCATGTATTTTATGTATATTTCAATCTTCATGCTCAATAATAGCCCAATTTACAAAAATATGACAAGCTTTTAGCTTTTGAGTTTGCTTTCTACAAAAATAGGAAAATAAAGCTAATGGACGGTGCCCATAGAGTCTGGCACGCCCAATCTCAATGTCCAAATAGAAATAACATATCCGGGCACATAGGCGCATACAAAATAATAATCAATAATCAATGTCTCAATAGACATAACAAAATATAGGCGTGGCGCCTATCAAAATATAATCCAAAGGTCGAATACTCGCTAGACTCCAATGCTTTCCTCCGCCACTGCTGCTATCTCTGAAGCATTCACAATCGTTAGTAAAATAATACAATTAAACCGACAAAAGTGAATACCTAGCAGTCTTCAGCTACATAAATAAATCAATTGGTTAGAAATAAATCCTAACCTTAATTTATTACGAGTGCGCACTCTAAACTCATAAACATTTATTAATTTAATATGCATTTTGCGGAATCACCCGCTATGGAATCACCCATGTACACACTAAATTAATGAAACGCCCGAAAAGGACAGGCGTCCCCATCAACTTCTCGCACAAAGAATCCTCTTTGTGTATGAGCCCCGGTCATCTAAGTTTACGGAATCCACCGTAAAACCTCACGGAATCCACCGTGGAATATGCCTCCTGGCATCAAGATTTGTGGGAGCTTGTGTATTTTACATGATTTGGATTCCTCATTTTGCTCACATAGAAGATGTTCTCTATCATCTGCTTCGAAAGGGGCAAAAATTTCATTGGGATGAGAAGCATTCGAAAGCCATGCGTAAACTCAAGAAGCTGTTGCAGTCAGCTCCTACTCTTCGCAAGGCAGATTATTAGTGTGGACGGCCAATCATGTTGACAGTTGATACTAGCCCTATTGGCATAGGATGGGCAGTGGGACAGGATGATGCTGATGGAAACAGATATGCAATCCGCTTTGGAGCTAAAGTTCTTAATGAGCGGCAGAGGAGATATCTGCAGATTAAAAGAGAGTTGTGGAGAGTAGTCACTGCACTGAAGTGTGATAAAGGGTATTTTATTGGTGCTTCAGTTGTTGTGGAAACAGATTGTTTGCCTTTGCTTGGCATGATTACTAGCTGTTCGACTCCAGACATAGCGATGCTTCGGTGGATTGCCTACATCAAATCATTGAATCCAGAATTTCGACACATAGCAGGGAAAGATAATCTAGTGTTGCTGACATGCTATCTAGAGCGAGATATGAGGATGAGGAGTCAATGCTTGCAGAAGATGATGAGACAGAGTTTGCAACTTCTGTCCTTGTTCATGATTGTCATGTATCTACTATTGAAGCCTTTATTGAAGAACTCTATGTTGACGAGTGGCTGCAAATTGGACATTATCTAAGTTCATTAACTCGAAGAGCTGATTGGACAGATGATGAATTCAAGAAAATCAGAAGAAAGGCTTATGGGTATTTCTTGAAAGATGGTTTTCTTTTGAAGCATTCAAAGAAGAGAGGTGGCTTACCCTTGAGAGTAGTTTGTGAGGTAGCGATGCAGATACAGATTATGCGAGAGTTTCATGAGAGTTCTTGGGCTGGTCATAGAAGTGTGTGGGCTACCTATGAGAAAATCAAAGAAAGATACTGGTGGAAAGGGATGTATAAAGATGTTTCCTACTTTGTGGAGACTTGCAGGGACTATCAACTCTACTCTTTAGTGCGGCATCGTGATGAGTTGCATCCAACCTATCCGCTATGTATGCATTATAAATGGGTGGTTGACTTGGTTACTTTGCCAGTGGGACTTTGGCAGATGAGATATCTTGTCTTGGCTAGGGAGGATCTTACAAACTATGTTGAAGGCAGATCTTTGCGGACGAAGACCACCACTACAGTATGTAAATTCTTGTTGGAAGAAATATTTTGCAGGTATGGATGTATAGGCAAGATTACAGCTGATCGTGGAGAGCTAGATGCAGACGAAGCTAGAGAATTTTTCTCACGGCTTGGGATTAAGTTGGCTCTTACTACTTCCTATAATCCAGAGGGAAATGGCAAGAGCGAAAGAGGACATCCGCCGATAGTTAAGGCATTGGCAAAAGCTTGTAGAGGTCGGATTGGAGATTGGCCGAGATTACTACCTTTTGCATTGTGGGCAGACCGCTCTACACATAGCGTGACTACTGGATATATGCCTGCAGAGTTGATGTATGGGCAAAAACCTGTCATGCCTATAGAAATCTGTGCTTCACGTGGAGTGCTCTTCCATGGCATGAGAATTTATCAAGGGAGGAGCTTCTAGCTCTTCGGATTCGTCAACTAGAGAGAAGGATAGAAGATGTGCAGCTAGCAGTTGATCGTTTGAAGGCAGCCCGACTCAGAAACAAGGACATGTTTGATTTGAGGCATCGCTTGAGGCCTAGAGTCATAAAAGAAGGATATTGGGTTCTAGTCTACGACAGTAGTCTAGAGAATCAGCATAGTAGCATGAGAAAAATGGTTCAAAGATGGTTTGGACCATATGAGGTGAAACAGGTTTTTGACAATGCTACCTATGAGTTGGTTGAATTAGATGGGACGGTATTGAGGGTGCCCATTGCTGGAAAACGAGTCAAGATTTTCAAGAGAAGAGAAGATGAAGAGTATGCACTTGAAGCATTGGCAGAAGAAAAGCAGGTAGAAGAAAGTCTAACAGAAGAAGCAAAGAATATGGATGATGAAGCTGATGGAGAAATAGATCTACCAGAAACTAATGAAGGATTGGACCTGTTTGTGGACTTGGATGATCCTGGATAGTTGGCTCATTCGGAGGATGTGCAGGTTTAGAGGGGGTGGATGTTGTGCTGCTGCGCATCCAAGCCGTAAACACCTCCATTTTTGTTGTGCATTTGTGTTATCTTTTCGCATGTGTTTCATTGTGTGTGATTGCTGCATTATCTTCATGTCCTTTCAGTACCCGCATCCAATGTATATATTCCACTTGTGTGTGTGTATTTGTGTGTGTTTTAGTTTGTATGCATGTTGTATGTGTGATAGAAAAATATGAAAAACTGATGCCAAAGAGTAATATTATGTTGTCAATTACAATGATGAATTCCAAGAAAAGTGCAGGATATCGTGGAATCGAAGGAAGGCTCGGGAATTCGCTGTGGATGCTGCGATGAAGTGGTTAGCTGTTCATCATTTGAAGCTCATGCTGAATGTGGAGATGGGGGAAGATCTTGTTCTTTGTGATGGATGCCCAGGAGCATAACACATAGAATGTGCTGGTCTATCTTGCATACCGGAGGGAGATTGGTTCTGTTCTCTCTATCAAAACAATCTTGAGGGAGATTGGTTCTGTTCTCTCTATCAAAACAATCTTGAGGGAGATAAGAGACAAGTGTCTAGAACAAGTGTAAAGAGGTGGGTTAGGCTTTCTGTTTTGAAAGTTGGAGGGAAAGATAAAAAGCTTTGCATTCTCAGAATAGTCTTACGAATGCTATGTTGAGATTGGGGAGGGAGGGCTATTAATGGAAAAAGTAGACGAAGATGTAGGATAGGGACGAGGAGGCATAATCGATGATGGAAGAGGATGAAGACTAAGGATGATTTTCTTTTTGGCCTTTCTCTGCTTGTTCCTACTATTTGAGCTTGCAGAAGAAAACTTTGCAACCTGCAGAGACGACCTATTCAAGTTGTTGTTGTGAAAGTGAGCTGTTATCAAATGGAGATTTGAGGCAATAAATTCTTGTCATCAGTGGTAGTGATGTTGAGCAGAAAATTCTCGTCTACAATTACAATTATCAGCAGAGCTTTTGCTATGCTGACAGAGTAGTTGTCTCTCTAGGAGTGTCTTTGGAGCAGTATAATCTCCATCATCTGATACAGCAGGGACATCCTGTCATCTCAAAGTTGCAATTTGCTTCAGAAAGAAAATGGGCTCAAGGTTATAGCTATCACTGTCTTCTGCATAGAGACATGATTGAACCATCATCCTTTGTTACCCTCCATCACCAAGCGACGATCACTATTCTCATTAGTATGGAGTGGGAAAAGCAGCATCAGTAGCTGAAAATGAAGCTTGAAGGAAATGTGGGATGATTCGTCGATCAACGGCTGCTGATAAACGGAAAAAAGCAAATCATGATCACAGCAGGCATGGCGTCTTACCTGATCTATCCCGTCATCACTACTTTGTTGTTGCTTAGCCTTATCTAAGCTATGGAGGGAGTTCTGAAATCAAAGCAAAGA
This sequence comes from Lygodium microphyllum, assembly GCF_053477565.2. NCBI lineage: Eukaryota > Viridiplantae > Streptophyta > Polypodiopsida > Schizaeales > Lygodiaceae > Lygodium > Lygodium microphyllum. The sequence continues at coordinate 3,454,839 of NC_141156.1, forward strand.
AGCCTAGAGGAAAGATAAGGCGACTGGGGAAAGCGCATGAATACTAGAGCTTTTCCAAATGGAAAGACCTTCACAGCTTGGCCTTTTGAAGTGGATTTTTGTCATGAATCTGCGAGATTTGATGTATTGTCTACACATGGCATGCAATCATTTCAACACATTTGACACATGGAGAAAATGAAAGAGCTATCAGCCCTTGACTGGACCTCTCGATCCTGAATCATGGCAAAATCTGGCATCTCTTTCTTGTCTACAGCATCAACTCAGGCAGCAGAGATAGACTTTGATGTCAGGATCGTATCCATGGCTTTTGACAAACCAACTAATCGGGGTAGACGTTGAGTGCCTTCAGCACCTGGAATGACCCCAAGTTGAAGTTCAGGCAAGGCAAGCTGTGACTTGGGAGCTGCAATTTGCCCATGGCAGGACATGGCTAACTCTAAGTCTCCACCAAGCGCCATCATCATCGTTTACACAGAGATATATAACCTTAACCTAGTTCCCTCTTCAGTTTCAATTCCGTATGTTAGTCTTTACAAACGAGCTGTACTCCTGCACAGATTCCTGAATTCATCAATTTAAATGTATCATTTTTCTACCTTTAGAGTCTCCTCCAGCCTAAATCAACAAGGTTGAAGGTGTTGCCTTCTCTGCTGTCCACTACTATTGTCTTCTCCTGTGGCAATCTCTTGCTGAAATTTGAATGCTGAGAACAGCCTTGAACTGGTACTGAATGTTGGGTAGACTTATGGGTTGATTGCTCAAATGATTAGATCGAGAAAAGGCTCAGAATTGCTGCCCAGCAGAACTCTTTCCAACAGAACTCTTCAAGCCTATGTGCCAATGGCATAACTGTCTTCAAACACCTGAATGCAAAACTGGTTATGAGATAGTACAAATTTTTCTGAACATGGACCTCATGTAATTTACTTGACAAGGAATATAGTGAACTTTGGCATCAAAAATTCGATTTCTTCTTGTTAGTCTCTTTCCTTGCTGCAACTTGAACTCCGTGTGTTCAGCAGCTCTTACACAAAATCTACGACAACGCATACGTAAACGCGGATATAGACGCGCATTTAGGCTTTATCATAATTTTTTGTTTTTAAGATAAGTTTTGATAGTGAATTCTTATCATAAGTTTTAATGTATTTATGATGAGTTTTGTGTATTTAAAATTGAGATCTTAGAATAATTAATACGCTAGCTTTAAGTTTTTATGTAAACATATGTATGACAAATATTTTTATGTTTTCATGAATTAGGTTTAATCATGTCGTCATCATCAGCTAGTGTGGTGCATGCTGATGAGTCAATGAGCACATCCTCAAGTGAGGATGAAACTTTGCGTCTTCATAATCGAGATGCATGGCTACGACAAAAAATTAAATGCATGTGTGATTGTTGTCGAGGGTGTATTTTTCGAGCACGTCGAATTGCAATGTCACACCTTAGCTTGTATGGAGAATGGGACCGAGAAAAATCACCAGTATTCATTGTTTTTTTTTACCACTAAGATTGCTAGTCTATGTTACTCAATATATATCAACGTACATGAAACTCCCTTTTGTGGTTGAGCAAGATGCTCCCTCCCACGTGTCGAGAGGCTGCAAAACATCGACACGAGGAGGCAGAGTCTTCAAGAAGAGTAGAGACTCACGACCATGATAGTAGTCCTCATGAAATGCCCCATCAAGTCATAGAGGATGAGATTTTGGACAACATGGTACACCATCTATTTTTGCAACCGGTTCAGGGAGAAGGTCACTCTACGAAGCCAGATGATCCACTATACATAGCATCATCTACTCCGTTGTATGAAGGTTATACGTACTCCGTTCTTCGTGCGTCCCTCGAGATACTGAACTTGCAAACAATTTATGGATGGAGTAATGTCAGTTTGGATGCATTATTAAAGTAGGTATCAATTCAGTTTGGCTTATGAATCATAATATTAATTGTTCTATTTTGAAATCAGACAGAAATATATGTTGGTGGTTTTTTAACTCACTTTTAAAAATATATGTAGGCTATTATCACAAATGCTTCCAAAAGGAAACAAATTACAAACTAAGAGAGAGCAAGCAAGACATTACTTGACATCTCTGGGAGACCTCAATTATGTCAAGATCCATGCATGTGTCAATGATTGTGCCTTATTTCGTGGGATTCATGAGTTCGCACGAGGGTTTCCTGTTTGTGGTGAATCAAGATACGAAGTGGAGATGAAGTCAATGAATGTGCCTCGTAAGGTTTTACGACATTTTTCGATTGTTCCACGTATAAAACTTATGTTCAAGTGTAAGTCTATTGGAAAGCTCATGTCATGGCATGCTAGTCATCGTTCAAGTGATGGAAAATGGAGGATCCCTGCAGGCACACCGGCATGGCAACATATAGATAATTTGTGGCCCGTTTTCAAAGAAGAGCCAAGAAATTTGAGATTTGGTTTAGGTATGGATGGAATCAATCCATTTGGCATCAAAAGCACATCATACAGTGTATGGCCAGTGGTATTGGTGAACTATCATATTCCTCCATCCATGGCAATTAAAAAGGGACATGTAATGTTGTCCCTTCTGATTCTTGGAAAGCATAAGGTAAAAAACATGGATATTTACTTAGAGCCTTTGATTGAAGAGTTAGAAATGTTATGGGAAGATATTGAGGTGCAAGATACAAATGCATCTGCATCCTCTAGAGATTTCACATTGAAGGCCATGTTGTTGTGGACCATGCATGACTTTCCAGGATACGGAGAGTGTTCAGGTACATGTATATAACTCTATATTTGAAATTCAAGACTTGAATCAATTGCATTTTATTAATTCACCTTTTTTTTCAGGTTTAACCACATCAGGATATCATGCATGTCCTATTTGCGGTCCCTCTATAGTTTCCTCTAGGCCGACACGTTTAAAGAAGGTTATCTACGACAATCATCATCGATTTCTTCCTATTGACCATCCCAAATATGTTCTCCCTACTAATGGAATGACTCCACAATCTCTAACCATTCGAGATTGGAAGGAGAGATGGATTAATGCCGACAGCCACCCTCCACTCAGCATGAGTCGGTAAGAAGTGCATTTCTCTTGATTGAATTTAAAGTATTTAGTATGATGAATTGTTTACATAATATATTGTTTGTCTGTTAGGTTCTCTATATTTTTTCGTCTTCCGTACTGGACTAAACTCAAGATCAATGGACCCCATGCACATATTCAAAAATGTTGTATCTACATTATGGGATCACTTGATAGGGGCTCGTGATTCATGTAAGGGAGGATTTACATAACATTGGTCTCGCAGGAGACGAGCCTGGCCACACATTGGACCCAGAGGAAAGATTGAGCTACCGCATGCACCTTGGATGTTGTCAAAGAACGAGGAAAAAATAGTGAAGGAACAAATATATAGCTTTCGAACACCCACAGGATGTATGAGATGTCTCAAGGGAGCCTTCATAAAGAAAAAGAAAAGAAGTGTGGAGCAACTATCTAGTTTGAAGTCCCACGATTGGCACAAAATGATTCAATTAAGGGTATCTCTAACCATGAATATAGTAATTAGTGGAGTAACTATGTGTAAACTTTGGGGTATGATGACTTTTTCCTCAACTAATCATTTGATCTATGAATATTGTTTACATTCAGTTCGTACTTCCTACTAGCATATCCCATTGTGTATCCAAAGATGTAAGTGATATCATTTACAAGATGGGAGAGCTTGTGAGGTGTGTATACATTGTATTTTTTCATTATATATCTTTGAATTTCTACACAAAAACAAACAATTCTCAAATGTATCTTGACAAAAACGTGAGCTCGAAGGAAATTGATCCAAAAACATTGCAAGATGCTCGAGTATTATCTGTTGAGGTGGTTTGTTTGGTGGATGAAATTTTTCCTCGATCCCTTTTGACTACTCAATTACATTTACTCGTACATTTGATTGATGAGATCGCACTTTGTGGGGCAGTTCATGCAAGGTGGATGTTTTTTCTTGAGCGCTTTATGAAAACCTTGAAAGATTTTGTGAGGCAAAAAGCACGGCATGAGGGAAGCATGGCTGAGGGTTGGTTAGTGCAATCATCCCTTGTTTATATCTCTGAATATCTTGCTGAAGTGGATCCCTCTCAACCACGACTATGGAAAGATGATGAAGACTTGAGGATGACCTCTATAATACCTCAAGGAAAAGGAATGAGTAAAGTGCTAACAAAAGAAGAACTTCGTAAGTTAAATAGTTTTTGTGTGCTCAATAGTGATGTAATGAGCAAATGGGTGACACTATATAATGAAGCAAGGGCAAGAAGAAAAAGCGAAAGACAAGAATTTCGCACTAGATATGGACGTAATGTCTCATTTCCAGATCATCTAAATGCGCTCCCACGTCATATTGATATAGATTGGTTATATGAGGAAATGGAGAGAATGGAAAAAAGAGGATGAAATTAATATATCTCAAGAAGAGTGGGAATACGCACGAGGTTGCTTATCAAAGGTGAGACATACTATCAATTAATTTGTTTCTATAAGTTTTATTTTATATAAATAATTGACATGTTTGATCTCTTATCTTTTACTACTAGTGCACATTATTCAATGCACTTTGGTGTGAGGGTAAACATCTTTGAACTCAACATATAGATGAAAAGAGAAATACCCAATATTATGGTGTCCTTGCTCACTTCGAGGATACCAATGGTACCATGGAAGGTTATTGTGGCTTGATCCAAGATATTCTAAAGCTTGACTTCAGACGATTCTTTATAATGACACGCAGCATAGCATTGAGCATAAAGGCAAAGTGCCTCTTGTGGTTCATGATGGCAGAAAGAAAAAGTTGCATGATGTATTGCATGTTCCTTCGATTACAAAGAACCTATTGTCTGTTGGTCAGATGACGCGGAGCAAAACTTGCAGGTTAGATTCAACAAGCATGGTTGCTTTATTGAAGAGTTTGGCAATGGATGCAAGTTGATAGCTTGCGGTCACAGGAATGGCAGAATGTTTACTCTTGATGCTACCTTGCTAGAGCTGAATTCAGCTATGTTTGCCCATGGTTCTAGCACTATCAAAGACTTGGAAATTTGGCACAAGAGAGTGGGGCATGTAAATTTGCAAAGGCTGCAAATTATGCAGAAAAAATAGCTAGTCACAGGTTTACCCAAGTTCCAATATTCAAATATTGGTCATGTATGTGATGCTTGCCAGTTTGGTAAGCAGTCAAGATTGCCATTTGTCAGGCATGTAAGGCAAAGTACACGTCCGTTGCAGTTAGTGCACTCTAATGTTTGGGGGCCAGCCCATAATGCATCCATGGGAGGTTCGAAGTATTATGTGACATTCATTGATGATTACAGTTGCTATACTTGGGTTTACATTCTGAAGACAAAGGATGAGGTGTTTGTTGTTTTTCAACAGTTTAAAAAGCAGGTTGAAAAGGAATTTGACTATTATATCTCTTGCTTGAGATCAGATAGCGGTGGGGAGTATGTATCAAATGAGTTTGTCAACTTTTTGGCTCAAAATGGCATACGTAGGCAGCTTATCTGCAACAGCTACACTCCTTAGCAGAATGGGGTAGCTTAAAGAAAAAACAGGGTATTGATGGAAGTTGCTCATTCCATGATGAATGAGAAGAAGATGCCATTCTATTATTGGGCTGAGGCTGTTATGACAGCCATGTATATCTTGAATCGGACTCCCATTGCAGGTATTCATGAGATGACACCATTTGAGAAGCTGTATGGCTATAAGCCGAATGTAAGTCACATGAAAGTCTTTGCCTGTCTTGCTTATGTGCATATTCCAGATGAAAAAAGGAAGAAGCTGGATCCAAAAGTGCATAAGTGTGTCTTCATTGGATATTCGCAGGAGAAGAAGGCATACAAATGCTATGATCCCTCTACCAAGGAGACCTTGGTGAGCAGGGATGTTATTTTTTATGAGATGGGTTCTTGGTATGTATCACCGGCTACAGTGCCATCAGATATGCCTTCTACTCATGTATCCACAGTTGATATGCAGCAGAGCATTGATATGACAGGACCTAGTAGTCAAACAGCATCCCCATGGACAGGGAGATTGAGGAGCTCACCGTCCACTGACATCAATATGTCAGTGGGGGGAGATATGATGTCGCGGACAAAGGAAAAGAGAAAGTTACTGAGGATGTATCTGGGATATATGATGTCACGGACAAAGGAAAAGAGAAAGTTACTGAGGATGTATCTGGGATGATGACACCTGGTAGAATGACTTCTGGATATCTAACACTTTAGATAGTGAACTTGGTATTCTGACTGTCTATACGCTTGGCACAAGGTAGAGCAGGTACATTCCGCCTCATGAGAGAGGAGAATCGAGTAGTGCACCATAGCTTAGACACTCACAGAGGGTCAAATACCCTATTGACAAGTTGACATATAGTGGCTACACTGCAAAGCATTATGCTTACATGACAAAAGTGATGGAGATCAAAGAACCAGGTACATATTATGAAGTAGTGGAAAATGAGAACTGGTGTGCAGCTATGGATGAAGAAATGAATGCCTTGGTTGAAAATAAGACATGGGATCTTGTGCCACTACCTGAAGAAAAAAAGACCATTGGCTGCAAATGGGTCTACAAAATCAAATGCAAGACAGATGGCAGTGTGGAAAGGTACAAAGCCAGGCTGGTTGCTAAGGGGTATGCCCAACAGTATGGACTTGATTATGAGGAAACATTCAGCCCTATTGCCAAGATGGAAACCATACGCACTGTGATTGCCTTGGCTGTTGCTAGAGGATGGAAATTACAGCAGATGGATGTTAAGAAAGCATTTCTTAACGGTGACTTAGCAGAGGATGCCTATATGGTTCAGCCATAAGGGTATGTTCACCCTGATTTTTAGCATTATGTATGCAAGCTGAAAAAGGCACTGTATGGGCTGAAGCAGGCTCCAAGAGCTTGGCATGCTAGGATTAGTAACTACTTGCAGAGGTTGGGATTTACTGTTGGTAGGGCTGATCACAACCTATTTACAAAGAAGATTGACAGTGGCTTGGTAGTGCTGGTCATATATATTGATGATTTGATAATCATTGGTAATGATGACTTGGGCATATAGCATGTAATGAAGATGCTGAAATCTGAATTTGACATGAAAGATCTCGGTGAGTTGAAGTACTTTTTGGGTATTGAGGTAATCAAGGCTGAAAATGGTTTATGGCTGATGCAGAAACATTATGCCATGGAAATGCTGAAGAAGTATGGCATGGCTGAATGCAAACCATTGGATACATCCCTTGATCAGAATGTCAAGCTAGACATTAGCACTGGAGCTAAAATTCAGGATGTGACTATGTACAGGCAGATGGTTGGAAGTTTGATCTACTTAACCATCACTAGGCCAGATTTGAGTTATGCAGTTGGGCTCATAAGTCAATTTATGCAGAAGCCCAAGAAGCCGCATTTGGATGCTGTTAGGCGGATTATGAGATATGTTAAGTCCACTGTAGATTATGGGTTGCTCTATATGAGAGATAAGCCCTTGAAACTAGTTGGATACACAGATGCAGATTTGGCAGGATGCTCATATGATCGCACATCTACAAGTGGTTATGCTTTTGGCTTTGGAAGTGGCATGATCAGCTGGAGCAGCAAGAAGCAACCAACAGTTGCATTATCTAGTATTGAGGCAGAGTACAAGGGTGCTGCATTGGCAACATGTGAGATTTCATGGCTGCTCAAGCTTATGGCTGATTTGGATATTCAGGTGGATGCTCCAGTGACCTTATTATGTGACAATCTCAGTAGTGTACTCCTGGCAACGAATCCAATATACCATGCCAGGACAAAACACATAGAGGTACACTACCATTTTATCAGAGAGATGGTTCTTCCAAGGAGAGTAGATCTTATGCATGTGAAGATTGATGAATAGGTTGTAGATATCTTTACCAAGTCTTTGGGTAAAGATAAGTTTAGTAGTTTTAGACAACTACTTGGAGTTCATCAGATGATTTGAGCTTGAGGGGGAGTGTTAGAATATCAAGCTCATGCTATTCTCCTGTTAGTATGTGTGACCAACATTAGTCTTGTCAAGCTGTATCAGCAAGTGTGGGACATTAAATAAGTCGGTGGTCTTAGACCCAGTGTGAATGGTCCTACGGACCTTAGTACCATTGTATACACTTACTCTTTGTGTGTGGTTAAGTGAGAATGAATGAATGAAGATGAAGAGAGCATGCTTGCTCCTCACTCTGTCTCTGCCTCTCTCAATCTCAATAATTTTGACAAATATTCATGAGGGCATGCTAAGTATACAAGTGTCGATAGAGTCATTATGAAAATGGGAGTCTATTTAGGTTTTGCTTTTACTAATAACATGACAGAATGCATAGCCTTAATCATGGGAGTGAATATAGACCAACGTGGTGAAAGGTAACTCATAGCTAGTGATCAACCAATTGAAGTGAATCTATAGTGTAAGGAATCCCATTCTGTGGATGTATCATCATGCAGCCTTAGATATACTTCAAATTTTTTACAGTGACTTGTCACAGCTATGGTTCCTCGTCAGTGGAACTGCTTTGTGGATTTGTTGGAAAATTATGCCTTTGTTGAGAATACATTTCTCAGTTGTGGTCTTGATGGATTATTAGATTTTTCTAATCTTATTAGCCCAGGACTAATATGGGGACTGCTTGCTAACATGTCTTGTTATGACCATTGATGGTTAGTATGGGTAATGAGCTACGTTGTGATTGACCATCTTCCTATTCTTTCATGGAACAAATAGGATCATTCAACAACATATTCATTGAACACCCCTTGCCATGTATGCAAGGGGGACTAGCTAATAATTTGATGCATTTAGTATAGGGCCTCTCAACGGCCCATCCCTTGGTCTAGTTTTGTGCTTTAGTAGAGTTTATGTGGGGAGCACAGGTTTGCTTTCAACAGGTTGCTAAATGGTGTGATATATAGTTATAATTCATAATTCTAAGAGGGCCACTTCTTTTTTACTGAAATGCTTTATTTCGTTAGGCCAAGAGGGCCATGTGTCTATTTGGTGTAGTTATGTTCAATGTTTTTTTTTTAATGTTCACCAAATAGGTCTGAAGAAGTGCATGGAGGGAGCCTCTTGCTGCACAAGAGCTTCTTATGGCCAAGTCTACGTGTTATTCTTCCTTTTCATGCATTTTAACCCTTAATTTAAATGTATATGTGTGTGGAAATTTTTCTTCTTTTGGGGACCGGTAGGTCAAGGCATGATGTCCCAGGGTTTGGTTCGGTACATTAGGGGGACATCAAAGTATTTTTTTGCCTTCTATAAAGGCATTGTCAGACATTTAAAGATCTATTTTGAGGTAGTCCTTAGTGACCCTATCTTGCTAGTCTACTAGGCAACTATTTCTAGGAGCTTCTGTTAGTTGTGAGGCAGCTAAGCAAGCTTGTCGAAAATAAAGACAGAAAATAATAAATGTATTTGGAAAACCTAGTACACAGAAGTGTGTAGAAGGGGTTCTAATGCCTAGGGAAAAAAATGAATGATGATAAATAAAAAGAAGAAAAAAAATCCTAGAGCAGATGCTCATCGCCTTCTTGCGGATGCTCATTGCCTTCTTGCAGAGGCCTGGTAGGTTCTAGGCTACATTAGAGATCCAAGGAAAATGCCTTGCCCTTCCTAGGGGTAACATTTAGCCAAAAAAGAAATAAGGGAGGTTACAATGAAGATAAAAGTGAGCTTGGTAGGTTCTTGGGTACCTAGATTGGGGACCAGAGAGCTTGGTAGGTTCTTGGGTACCTAGATTGAGGACCAGAGACCAGAACTGGAGACCAATGCCCTATTCTCCTTGGGTCATAGTATACTCAGCTCCCTCCTTTTTACATGCCCAAGTATCAAGTCCTGAAGTATAAAAGTGCTAAATGAAAAGTATTTGAAAATAAAAGACCAAGCTATAGGAGTCCTCATCTAGTAGAGGAGTTCCTAGTCTAGGTGTCCTTGGTCAGGTAGGTAGACCAAGCCACCACATAGGATGACCTTTGTGATAGGTTTTTTTTATGGTCTCTGTTGGAGCAATTGGTTAATGACTAGCTCTAGATCTCTATCATCATTGGACTATGCCTAGCACCTATCCCTCATGGACTTCATGCTTTGATTTTGTCAAGGGGTAGGGTGAGAGCTGTTTTTTGTTTGTTGTCTATTTTATTTAAAGCAGCTTGATGCTATTTATGGTTTATTTATATGTAGATCAATTCATGGGTTCGATGGGCTGAGTCGCCCTATCCCGTGGTCGATAATGAGCGGATTTTAAAGCCAGGACGTAAGTGTAAAAAGACCCTGAGACCTGTAAAAGAGACATTTCTAGTGCAAAATGTAATAATTGCGGATCAAGGAGCTGGAGTTTTTCTTTTTAATACCAAAAATCCAATGCAAGTATATGTTCATCAATTTGAGTCTATTTGATCCCCCATTTAATGGTCACAAACAAGATTTGGCATTATGAAGCAACTACTAGATCCAAAAGCCAGAACACATGTGACAGAGGCCAAGGTGATAGATTTAGATGCCAAAAAACTATTCGTCCACTCGGATCACAATTTTGAGGCCGTTTGCTCCCTCAACCGAGATAGAACCACTTTGCACAAGTGTGAAAATGTCAAAATGAACCAATTATTGGTTGGGTTACGTGTGTAAAGCCTGATTAAGAAGAGAAAAACATACAAAAATGAAATGCAATGGGGGGGAGGGGGCCACATTTTTTTTTGGCACCTCCTTCATCCCCCAAAAATGGCATTTTTCATGGTGATCATTCTCTTTCTCCCTCATGGGCATTGGCTACACAAAATTTTCACTCTCCATTACTCTGATCTTCATGAGAAATGATGTAGTATTCAACAATATAAAATTTCAATCTTTCTCTCTTTCCATAAATATGGTTCATATGGGTTGAGAGAATGCAGAGGAATGAATGCCAGCTTCTCGTTCTCAAAATATGATGGATTGAGAAACCCATTCGTTTCATCATGCCTGCAATAAAACATTGTTGAGCCATACAAGCACATTAAAGAAACAAATTCTTCAACACACATTATATAAATCCTTTTGAGTCATACAAGCACATTAAAACTTTGTATCTAGGCATTGTTGCTCTCTTGGTGCTCTCTTTGTATCTAGACATTACAAACAACCCATTTTTGAAAAGTGAGCTTTGGAATGGTAACACTTCAAAGTTTGTTCAAATTTGGCCTATCCTATTGATATCAGTGCTTCAAGGTTGACTTCAAACTGGTCATGTTTTTCCCTCTCAAGGAGATAGTGCCTTGCAATTTTCCATGTAGTTTGTGGTTTATTCTTTGCAATCTATCTTGAAATGGTTTATTCCCATGATCTATCCCTAATGATTTCACTGACAAAACAGGGATCCATGCAGTAATTGAATATGTTGAGATACTTACAATCACACCTACTCTAGTCCCTTTGTATAAGACGACTAGGCTAGGAAGATGCAATCCATTCTAGGAAGAGAGACAAAATCCCATATGCACAGTGGATGTTAAGTTCTACCAAAGAACTCTATATAATGATATACTTGAACTATCACTTTCATATGATAATAATGCGATCGTACTTGTCTCTTATGTCAAGTGTCTGTGTCATTGTTGTCCATACACAAGATTGTGTTTATGAGTTCAAGTCTCAATATTGAAACATAATTCACTTGTGTAACAGTTGTCTACATTGTCATGTCAACATGAGTTGTGTCTTTATCTTCCATCCTCCATAGCTACCGCCTTTGTCATGCTCCAGATCCTGCATCATTAACATGGTATCAGAGCTCAGTTGAGCATGGCCTAGCTCTCAGCTACTCCCTCTCAACTCATTTTAATCGCAGGTCAACTCAAGTCCAGCTCATGATTCCATTTCTCACCTTCATCTCTACTTGACCTTCCTTGGCAGCCATAGCCAGCCTGCAACCTGCCTGGTTCAAGCTCTTGGATCTCTCTCCACAAGTCATATCTCACTGCAATTCCTTCTGGGAAAATGTTCCTCTGCTTCCACAGCTCCTCCTTGGCACCTCAGACCTAAGCATTGCACACCATGGAGCTCAGCATTGACAATTTTCTCAATCTCTGCCCTGTGTCTACCATAGCCAAACTGGACCTGCAATACTTGGAGCCTCCATATCTTTCTCTACAGTCCTTATCTCTTCATGCTTTCTTCTGAGAATATCTTCTATATTCCCAGGCACAACTGACCAGCATGAAAAGCACCAACATTGTGCATTATACGGCTCGCCATTGCTGATCTCCCCAAACTGGCAAAATTTTTCTCAGACATCTGTTCGTACCTTCTGCACCATCAGCATGCGACGAATTTCAGCCTGTGACCATGGGGCTTTGGAAGGCTATGACATAAGCTTTCTACCCATGTAAAAATTTTGGGAAATGATCAAGTATACAGCCCACGCAGAGGAAAAAACCAGGTAGTTGCAAAAAACCTAACACAGTCCACCATAGCTTTGAGCTTTAAGGTAAAAAATCCATCAGTTTCTCTCTCGTCAAGACTCAAACAAAACCCTTGCCACTCTGATTTGATCAACCTTCCCAAAAAATCATCAAGGAGGGGAGATCTTGAACATTTGGTGTCAAGATTGTGGGAGAGAAGGAAGGAGTCTCACTTGTAGCTTTCTCACTTACACAATGAGGGAATACACACAAAGGTAGAGGCTGAAAAACAGTTTTTCTCTTCTTAGTTGTGTAAGCCAAAAAGAAATCTCGTACAGAGAAATAGAAGAACCCTATATATGGGTCTCAAACCAAACTCAACTAACTAAGGTGGCATACTAACTAAGCCATGAACTAGAGTAGATAAGGATAGGTGTCATCTAGCTATTATTCATGGGCGGTGTACCAACCGCATCTGTAGCTAACAAGTCGGTGACATAAATGCACAACGGTCACCCTGGCATATCACGAGTGGAGCTCGATATCTCAACATTTGGAAGAATTGAAGACCAAGCCACCATAGGCACTTTAATTCAAGCTTCTTCCTTCACTTCAAGCTCTTACTTCTTCTCAATCAACTGAAGCATTTGTTACTCAGATCTATTGTCCCAGCATCAAATCAAGGAGGTCTTTTCTTTTCTCTTCTCTTCTCTTGTCTTGTGCTCAGCTATGGAGGATGGAGCTTGAAGGTGGAGGCTTGAGGTTGTTGAGCCCGCATCATGAATCGTGGAGCTACCGATGTGCTTGAAGGAGGAGGGTACTCAATCGGGCATCAAGGTAAGCTCACTACACTCCTAGAGAGGGATAGCGCATCTGCTATGTGAGAGGTAGCCATTACTACTTATCTTGAAATGCTTGAACAATAATCAGTCCTTTGTGGGTCTTGGCAATCGAGCGTGAGCTCCCAACATTCTGGTTCCATTGTTGAGACAAGGGACTCAAGCCTTGAGCGCTTGCACGCTTCAAGTTGAGCATTGAAGTAGGATTTCACCCCCAAATTGGTGCTTGATATAAGTAGGAGATCTAGGCACTTTGATCTTCAAAACAAGTAAGTGTTTGGAGTTTTTGATGAGTAGACAAGTAGATTACCTCAACCCAAGGATTGCTTTGTGACTTTTGGTTGCATTTAGATAGATTAGGAAGCTTGCAGGGAAACTGTAGGGTTTCATTGCTGTGAAACATGCAGAATAGGAAAAAGAAAAGGAAAAAAATGAGTTTTGGGATTTAATGCATGCAAGACATGGAGTTGGAAGGTTAAGGATGGCTACACATGACCCTAAAAGACCAAAACTGATAGGGAAGAGCTCATTTCTCCACTTCAGTAGTGTGAGAGGGAGAGCTTGAGAGAGAGAGATAGAGAGAGAGAGAGAGAGAGAGGTGCAAGTGCAGAACAAATTGAGTGTGTTTATTTTGAGTCCAATCTTTCATTCCAGATACTTGTAGACCTTCCTTTGTTCCGATTTTTTGTTCTAGAAGGTTACAGGTTAGGCGGTAAACCCTAGGGACCTCTAGCATTGATCACGCTAGCATCTGTGTTTGCATCCCATTGTAACTGTGGGGGCCAAGTGTCGGTGTCCGACTCCCAAAGTGAGACCAGTCCGACCATCCGACTAGTTGAATTATACTGTCTAATTGGTCAGTGGACCAGGACTAGTTGGTCGAACCCATGCCATTCTGACGCAATCGAACAACCCCAATCGGACACACCATTTGGACCACTTGTGTCCAGTCGGACATACCCAATCGGACTCGGACTGTCTGACTCCGAGAGTGAGACCAAACAACCCAAAATCAAACTGTCTCGACTCTAGGAATCCGACTACAGTGCAGAATAAAAACAAGGGCAATTTTACCAGCCTCTAACTAGAACTAGCTAAACCATACCTTGGAACCCCCCAAGATAAACCACTGGCTTACAGAAAACTGAGAATACGAGAGATCGTGACCTACGGCCTAGAGCAGCCTCTAGTGCCCTATTTGAGATTCTAATCCCAGTTAGAGCCAAAACTAACTCATAGACCCCAATTCCACCCTGACCAAGCAGAGAGGAGCAGTAGAGACCCTAGATAATTCTTAGGAGCAATCACGAGAGAACATGCCTAGAACCACATTAGACTATCAATGAAAAGGGGAATAGCATGAGTTGCATTTTCCATTCTGCATTCACACCCCACATTGATTTTATCACTTAAAGTGCACTGAAAATCCAAGAGCCTGATTTTGCACAATGCACAGAAGAGAGTATGCACACATGAGTTTAAGTTGAGGAATGTCTGTAAATAATAAGGAACTCACTCAAACCTAACCATCTGAACAAACCCACTAGTAGGAGAAGACCCTAAATCATAGTCCCATGATCGAGAACCCCAAGCGTAGGACCAAGCAAGAAGCGATACCATTGGAGGAGTAGATCTACTTGACTTGATCAATCTCATTGATACCCTGGTGGAACAAGAGATCGCAACCATGGCAGAGTCAAGCACCAACACAGACATAGCAAAGAGCTTGACCTAGGTGGTTTCCTGATAGAAATCTAGCAGCTAGTTGCCAACTACAATCTATAGACCCAGACAGACCACCATGATAGGACATCCGAGGATATCATAGAGGACCTCAAAGAGGAGAGGAGACTAGTGCAGGAAGCCTTACAGGGCATAGTGACTTACAATCGGGAGCAGAAAGCCAGGAGCTTGTGAAGAACATAGAAATGCACGAGATTCAATGAGTGCTAGCCCTAGCAAGCCGAAATAGGATAAGACTTGACATAGAATGGGAAAGAGTACTGGAAGGAGATCTCACGTTGCGTGAGCTTCTTACAAAGTGACAACAACTAGAAAACTCGTCAGCAAAGCAAAGCACCACCCGAATGGCAACCTCATTGCTTGCAAGATTAGGGGTCAACCAGGGCTCTAAGAGCCAATCAAGAATCCTTGGCCAAGCAGCTAGACAAGTACTAGCTAAATGATGACCCGTATAACTTCATAGAGCAATTTGAGCAAGTTTACGAGGCCAACGGCCTCCCCGATCTTACTTTGCACTCACAAGATTTTGGTCTATACTTAGAAGATAAGGGTAGGACCTGGTACACAAGTCTAGAAACTGCTGAGTGGACCAACTTCAACAACCTCAAAAGTCTCTTCATTAAGAGATTCTCCAAGTCTAGATACTCTGATAACCTCTTGGTGTGACTGATGAACGTCAAGCAAAAAGACAAGGAGGACATCAAAGACTATGTCACCCACGTAGGGAGTCTCTTCAAGAGGATCCCAACTAGTGAGCGACCTATTGAAAGAGCAGTCTCCACAGTCTTCATCTATGGGATATGAAGCGAGGAGCTCTACAAGGCCTTGGCAGGCAATTCAAGATTGTAGCAAGATGCGCTAGCTAGGGTCTTTGACGAGACAATGAGAGTGGATGACCAGTTCAAAGAGGGAAGCTTCAAGAGCTCGCGCCATGAGAGGAGATAAATTCTTGAAACTTCCAAAGAGTTTCAACGACAAGTAAAAGATCACGCCCTTGATAGCTAGTAATGTAGACATTTTTCTTTGTAAACTTGCCATCTTCTTATAAAAAAAATAAGACCACACCTTGAGAAATTTTAGACAACTAACAACAAAAACTACAATAATAACAAAGCATACCTTTGCATGTTATAAAAAAATGCCAATTCTCCCCTTACAAACAAGAAAGGCTAGCAAGCTTCCTAGCCTACAAGTGTAATAAGCAAAGGACTAGGAAAGGTGTCACTGCAACACATACAAAAAAAAGAAAAACAAATAAATTATGTATAAAGAAAATCCTAAGGTGACTAGATGAGGGTGAAGAAGATGGATGGTGGACAACTAGCATGTGTAGAAGTTGTGGTTATACTCCAATTTAACAAATGTATCAAGGTCAAATGGGTGTATAGCTAAGCCAGACAAATAAGTGGTAAAATCGATGAGTAGGCAAGGACTAGCAAAGCGACTAGCCACATACAGTTCCTCCTTTCTAAGAATCTTGTTAAGTAATAGAAGATACTGCAAATTAGATTGCACTTCCAGTTATTGAGCCAAAATAATGGTGTGGAGAGAGACATGGGAGTGATATGTAGGGTTGGCTCGAAGGGTGCTAATGTCATGCCACTACTCAACAGTAGTGGTCAAGCTAACTTCTTACATAAGTGATCTCAAGTCAGTGGGTATACCAACAATGCAAGAAAGAACTAGAAGTGATCTCAAGCCAGTGGATATACCAATGATGCAAGAAAGAACTAGAAGTGATGCAGTTAGCCTTACGCCTTAAGTTCGGCCCTCTCAGTGTCATCATCACATTTTCTCATTGAAGCCTAAGAAGAGATGAACCGGGAGGACTAGAGATGGTTCTCAGAAGGGTCTTGACATACTCAACGTGCACTAAAAGGCTCTTATGGAAGAGATGTTCATTCTCCCAAGCGGGAGTCCAGTGTGTAGCAATTCCAAGTGCCTCATTATCATCAAGATTGACATAAATCATAACAAATAATTTGGTAAAAGTGGTAAACATGGAGTTAGATTGGAAAAACCAACCAACATCGAAGGAGTTGTCATTATTGGCTAAGTTTGCTACCACACTACTGGGAGAGAGCAATAGATAAGCAATGATTTTAGACTAGAAGGTGGATCAGGAGCAGTATAACTAGTCTCAAGATGAGTTTGTACTAGTTCCCTATGTGTATGTTGGAGTTCATCTTGTGCTACATAATCCAACTAGTGGACTAGCTAAGAGGAAGTGGAAGAGGATGCCTCAAATTATTTTGAGGTCTTGAGAGAGGATGAGAAAACATGATGAGTAGGTGGGTCTTGGTAGTGAGAGGTGGAAAAAGATGGAGAATGTGGGTAAGATGGGGATGGCACAGTAGACTCCTTGGGAATTGGCTACTAAAGTTAGGTGAAAGAGTCTAAAGAAGATAACTTTACTTGAGACAGTTTAGCGAGGGGCTAGGATGTGCAAGGAGACCACTGATATGAAGTGTAGTGTGCTGAAATATGCCTCTCTAATAGGCTCATGTGAATCCTCCTCTAGTTGGTGGAAATAAGGGAGATGTACTTAGATTCCTTTATCTGGATATATGTGATCATGCCATCATTGATGATATAAGCAACCCACTTGCCTAAGCCTATAAAAGAGGCTCATACTCATTGTAAAACAACTCTTTTGATCTATCAATATGATTACAATTCTACTTTGCAGCTTGCTTGTCTAATTTGCTCTCTTTTCTTTCCACACACACATTCTCTCTCATGCACAATCATGAGTGCACTATGGTAGCACCCTCGATAGCCATGTGTTATAATTCATGATCATGTGTGGCAATACCAAATTCCAAAATGGTATGAGTGCAAAAAAGCTCTTAGGACCTCATTAACCTCTCTAATCACTATCATTAGTGTATTAGCATACATTAGTAGAGCGAGCTATCTTATCTTATCCTCTTCACCTTGTGGAAAAAGACTGAATTTTTTACTGATTTTTGTTGTTTTTGAGGTTTAAATGATTGATTTTTGATGGATTTAGAGTGATGTATGGTTAATAATGGAAGTTTTTGAAAGGGTTTTGGATGATATTGATTATTTTTTGGAAGTTCATGATGATTCTTTCTGGAGATATGAAGCTCTATGATGTTCTAATAGGTTCTGATTGGTTCTGTATAGCTTCTATTTTATTCTGATTTTATTCTGTATGAAGCATGGATTGATTATTGATGAAGATTGAGATCTTTTGGAAGCCTATTGAATAGTTTTTGATAGTTTGAAATGGTTTTAGTATGAGTTATGAGGTTCTAATGACCTTCTGTAACCCTCTGTAAACCTTCTGTAGAGCCTCTGTCTCTACTCTGTCTTTGCTCTATAACTGTTCTATATTTGCTCTGGTCTTGTACTATACTATTCTATAGACGTTCTGTAAGTGTTCTGTAGAAAGTATGTGTGACTTTGGGAAATTTTTCTAACTTTTGGAAAGGATGAATCTAAGTTCAAAAGAGCTAAAACAAATGGAAGAAGCAGCTATTGAAGACTGAAGAGAAGACTGGAGTGACAATGACAGTAGTGGGCTATGAAGAGACACTGTAGTGGCTCTGGTGCCTCTTCACATCATACATACCTCTTGGGAGGTGTATCCATGACCTAAGAAGGATTATTAAGGGTTATTATGAGAGTATTGTAGTGAGGAGATGATGTACTATTGAGAGAGAGAGGGAGGGAGAGTCAGAGATAGACAATTCTATCAAAACAGTGTAACTATATATGAGAAATTGAGAGAGAAAACTATGAAGACATTGAAGATGAATACTATGTGATTGATTTCCATTCAAATATGGTGTATTATTTTGTGTTGATTGTTCTATTGATGGATTCTATGAAGATGTTGAAGATTATGATTGATTCTATCAAATCCGTGGGAGATATCTACTATGATGCTACGTGAAGAATTATTGTTTTATTTGTTTTGGTCATCAAAAGAATGAAATAAAAGCTTGTTGATGTTACAAGATAGATTTTCTTGCAATAGAATCCTCTTTTCCTTGGTGTTCCTCTTGGGGCTCCATGTCTTTCGTGCGCAGCCAGGGAAACTTTCCATCAACAAGCATTAGAAGAGGCTGAAAATGAAGGAAATGGCATTGTCAAGAAGAGGAGAATTCAATGGATGTTTGCAAAGTTCTTTCCTCCAGTGAAGAGTTGGAGATTATAATTATCAAAGCCACTTTCCACAAGAAGTTCATCCTAGGAGGTTCATGAAAACAAGAAGAAAAATGGTTGGAATTTGTTCGTGGATGCTCAACAACAAGATATGTGGGATGCTTGGTACACTGACAATCTTCTGTTTATCCAATTAGCAACCCACTGGAAGTTGGTAGACATAGTGTTTTTCACAACATACACTGTTGAAACCCTCAGAAGCTGGCATTATTATAATGGCACAACAACAATCCTAAAAAGAATGAGTTTTGATACTTTCAGAATGGAATCTCTCCCCCTCTGTAGTGGTTTGAAAGCTGAATTCAGAGATGCTGAAAAGAAGGAAGTAGAGGAGATGTTGGCCAGAGAATCCCCCAAAGACTGATGCTATCCTGCTGAGTACTGAACAACTGGTTGGAGCCAACCCCCTAATGAATGACGCAATCAAGAGGCAAGCGTTAGAACAAGTCCAGAGGTACGTGAGAAGAGAGAATGCAAAAATCAAAGCTGAGAACGAGCTCACAGTACAAGCCTCCTTTGACACCCTAAAAGCACTCTTTACAGAAGTCCCCATGGCAACTCAAGGTCCCCTTCCTAGTTAGATTCATCCTAGAAATATTGATGATAGGCTAGCAAATGTAGTCCCGTTGCCAATTTTTAAGGGAGAGTACAATGAACACCCCTGATTAGCGATATTCCCTGCCACTTTCAAGGGCGCGACATTTCAGTGGTATGAGAGATATGCAGCATGAACTTTTGGCACATGGGACTACCTGAAGTTGGCCTTCCTCACTAAATTCAGACGTGAAGGTTTCGAAGAGCGGATGCGAGAGGAGTTCATGAACCTAAGTCAGTCCTCTGGAGAAAGAGTAGAAGCTTATGTCTCATGAATGGAATCCATCCTGAAGAGATGGAATAACCATCATTTGGACGAAGGCATTCAGAAATGAGTGTTTCTCAGGGGCCTACAACTAGAATTTTGCAAGTTTATTGCCAATATATCCACTCCTACGGGAGCTGGAAGAGATGTGATGCACTCTAATACATGGTGCAAAAAGTGTCATCAAGCAGGACATTTAGCCACTGATGAATGTACCCGAAAACCAACCATTCCTGGAGCCTTCTGTTCAACCTGTTTGCGGAAGAACCATACAGAGAATCCCCAAATTGTGCGAAAAGTGTCATTTTGGATTCTAGTAAGTATCTCCCCAAATTGTCCAAACCCTAGACGATCTGTGGATTACAAGCCCTTATGCAGCCAGTGCAAAGGAGAAGGCTACACTGCAAAGAGTTGTCCGAATCTAGCCTCTGTAAAGGCCAATGGCACTGATAGCCAACAGAAGGTACAAGAGCATGCCTCCAATTTGGTAGAGTTAGAAGTTACCACTGTCACGTGCACCAAGAAGAATGAACCAGTTGTTTAGAATGAAAATAACTCTCCTGCCAAGACTGTGAAATTCAACCTGCCAACAGAGGGACAAAGCAGTACAGAATAGAACAGTGCAATACAGAGCATTGTAGTTCCATAGAGCATCAGAGAGACAGTCCTAGAGACAGGACCAAAGGTCTAGGAGATAGACGATGTAGAAGCACTTCCAAAAACAGAGGAAGTGCCGATGCTACCATCGTTAGAAGAAAAAGGAAAGATGAAAATGGGTGTAGCCCCATTCCCTAGCCGGTTGGAGAAGCCTATGGATCCTATCAAAGATTACGACTTGGTCAAAGACCTAGACACCTTTAAACCAAACCTAACATTCGGACAGTTACTGATGTTGTCTCCTAGCTGCTGAAAGAAATTCAAAAGCAGCTTGACAAGAAGACAAGGACTAAGGATTGCTCCTTCAACAGCGACTAAGACCAATAAGGCTCCGGAACTTGTAAAGGAAGTAGATGTGGCTAATGCCTTCCTAGATCCTGGAACCCCAGAGATTAGTGTATGGATAGAAGGATGCTTTATCTCAGATGCATTGATTGATGGAGGTTCATCCGTAAATATAATGATGGATGTGACAATGAAGGACTTAGGGTTGCAAGGAATTCAACCTACACAGTGGCTTATCGAATTGGTAGACCAAAGCAGAATTAAACCGTTGGACATCCTCCCATACGTAAAAACAACCCTTGTAGGAAGAGACTGTTGGCTGACATATTTGGTGGTCAAACCAAATTCTTATGGGACCTCATACCCTTTGCTGTTGGGAAGACCTTGGCTTTTTGAAGCAAGAGCTAGGACAGACTGGTTCAAAGGAACCCTAACCCTAGGCAGAGGACCCAACAAAGTGGTGTTAAAGTTGTAATCGCAAAAAGGCAATGGATCCACATCCATTGAATTCATAACTAAATCCTCCAACGAGGTAACAGATGGTACATCAGGAGACGAAGAGGCTGTTAAGCAGATCTTTCCTAAGAAAATAGAAGCATAGTCCCTAATAGTGGGCACTGTAAGCCAACTGCCAAGGGAAGCAAAATCCTTGTCCATGGGAGAATACCTCCTGCCTCAACTAGAAACTAACTTCTGAAATCACCTCTGACAGTGAAATAGAAGCATGGATGTACTGTTCTCCCTGTTACATGACAGTTGCAGAGACAGAACAGAGACAGAATAAATACTGGATAGTAACAAATACAAAGACAGAGCAGATGCAGAATAGAGATAGAGCAGATACAAAGACAGTCACAGAGACAGTTATAGACACATATAAAGACTGAGGCAAAAGCAGAGTCAGAGGTAGTGACAAAAGAAAAAGCAGATGCAAAGGCAGAAGATCTGGTCTTCTCTTACAGAGCCTCTACTGAAGCAGAGATAAAGCCTTTAGAGGAAGAGGATGAAAATGACGAGGAAGAAAATGAAGTAGGTTATGAAAGTGCAGATGAAGAATTTCCTCTAATAGCGGATGATCTTGCTGATGTCCCTACAGAGACGGCCTCAGAGGCCAAAGATCTCAGGGTGCTGTACGGAATGACCATGGGTCCATTTGGGTTGGCTAATGGACCACAAAGTATCCAGAATCTGTATCAGCAATGGATTAAAAGCATAAAAATTAAGTTCACCAGTGGCTCCTATCGCCTGACCGTTCAGTCAAAAGAAAAGATGATGATGATGCCCCCTGCCAATAGAAGCCAGACCTATCAAAGCCTCGGCCTCTAGAAGGTCTGTGTTATGTGACATTCCTAGACGCATCCTCTGAAGATGAATCTCTAAGTCCATAAGAATTTACCACTCACACAGAAGAAAACTGATACCCTTCCAGCAACCTCAATAGAAAAATGAGTCTTCTGTTCAGAAGGAGGATACTGGTTCTAGCGGAACATCAGACGAGGATACTACTCTCTTGAAAGAGTCAGAACTCTATCCAAAAGCAATCCGTGGGACATTTATCCCGAAGTGGAAGGTGAAAAACAAGTAACATCTTGGATACTGACGGTACTGAACGTCACCTGAAAGTGGGTCTCAATCTTCCAAAAGAGAAACTAGTAGTCCTGCGCAACTTATTAAAGGAGAACTTGGACGTGTTTACTTGGTCGTATAAAGATCTAAAGGGGATTGATCCCACAGTATGCCAACATCACATTGACCTAGAGCCTCAAACCTGTAAGGCAAAGACAAAGGCATATGATTCATAATTACTCTGCTCTGGTGAAGGCTAAATTATTGAAACTTCTTGAAGCGGAGTTCATTTATCCTGTTGCTAACAGTGAATGGGTTTCGCCCATTATGGTTGTATCCAAGAAGAATGGGAAACTTCAAATATGTGTAGACTTTCAAAAGCTCAATTCGAAGAGGAAGAAGGATCATTTCCCTATCCCTTTTACAGACCAACTGTTGGACATAGTGGCAGGCCATGAGCTATATTCCCTCTTGGATGGATTCAACGAATATAACCAAGTCCAAATTGCAGAAGAGGACCAATCTAAAATAACCTTCACCACAGAATGGGGAATCTATGCCTATAGAGTGATGCCATTTGGGCTCTGTAATGCTCCTGCCACCTTCCAATGAGTCATGATGGCTGCTTTCCAGAATCATTTGCATGATTTCATTGAGGTATATCTTGATGACTTTTGTGTCTATAGTTTGATCCGTGAGCATTGGGGACACCTAGGGCAATGTTTTGAAAGATGCCGAGAGTATAGGATTTCTCTCAACCCCAACAAATGTGTCTTTGGTGTCTCCTTGGGCGTTCTTTTGGGTCATATTGTCTCTGCACAAGGGATTGCAACAGACTCGGCAAAGATTAAGAAGATTGCTGCTTTAACAGCACCAACAAACCTCAAGCAATTGAGAGGATTTCTTGGCCATGTGGGCTACTATAGAAGATTTATTGCACATTTTGCAATACGGCAGTCCCTTTGCACAAGCTCCTAAGGAAAGATGTTGATTTCGTTTGGACTGATGACTGTGAAGAAGCCTTTAATACCCTAAAACAGTGCCTTATCCAAGCACCTATTTTACAACCTCTTGATTGGACGAAGGAGTTCCATGTGCACACAGATGCATCAATTGAAGGGCTAGGTGTTGTCCTATGTCAAAAGGGCCCCTCTAAATTAGATCAACCAATATATTATGCAAGTCAAAAAGTCACTGATAGAGAACGGAACTACACAGTGGACAGAGCTTGAGTGCTTGGCAATGGTGTTTGCACTAGAGAAGTTTCGACACTATCTATTGTCAACACGTTTCAAGTTCTATGTGGATCATGAAGACATATCCTTCCTAATGAACAAAGCAAATGTTAAAGGACGACTAATGAGATGATTACTCCTCTTCCAAGAGTTTGATTTTGAAGTAGTCACTAAGCCTGGCCGTTCCCATGTCCTAGCTAATCATCTATCACGAATCCCTCAAACAGAGGAAGAGGAACAGGATGATCCAGACCTTCCTGATGCTTCCTTGTTTCTAGTTGAAACAGTTACTCCCTGGTATGCAAACGTAGCCAACCTCCTAGCAAATCAACACTATCCTCTTGGCATCTCAAGTCGTGAGAAGAAAAAGCTTCTGTTAGAATCAGTCCCCTACACTTTGCTAGGCGGTGCACTGTACAAGAGAGGCAAAGATGAAGTATTGCGAAGATGTGTTGTAGGGGATGAAATCGGCATAGTATTGAAAGTATGCCATGACGAACCATGTGGTGGACACTTCGCAGGAGAAGTGAGAGCCAAGAAGGCTCTCTTAGCAGAATATTGGTGGCCGACCCTCCACAAGGATGCATATGACTATTGTAAGAGATGTGATGCTTGTCAGCGAATGGAGAAACCCACCAAAACAAGTGCCATGCCACTGCAACCCATTCTTCCCCTAAAGCCGTTCGAGAAGTGGGGGATTGATTTTGTGGGTCCCATTGATCCACATACCAGACGGAAGCAGAACAGATACATCTTAGTATGTACGGATTATGTCACAAAGTGGTGTGAAGCTAAAGCCCTGAAGCGGGATGATGGTAACAACGTAGCCCTGTTCATGTATGAGAATATTATCACCCGTTTTGGTAGTCCCCTTGAGCTGGTAAGTGACAGAGGTACTCATTTCCTTAACAAAATTATGGAGGAGCTAACAGAGCTGTATAAGATTCGCCATCGCAAGTCCACTCCCTACTACCCTAGAGCCAATGGCCAAGTTGAAGTCACCAATCGCATCCTTTGCTCGATTTTGACAAGAACGATTGCCGCACATCATTACGACTCAGACGATCGACTTACAGAGGCCCTCTGGGCATACAGAACCTCCCATAAGGCAGCAATAGGACAGACCCCTTTCCAGCTAGTGTATGGTATAGAAGCCCTCTTCCCTGTTGAATTGGAATTGTTCTCTTTGCGAGTGGCAGTTAAAGAACGCTTGGGAGATGATGAGTCACTGCAATGCCATCTCCTGCACTTGAAATGCTTGGATGAGATACGGCAGATGGCCCTACAGTGCATAGAAACCACTCAAGCGCGACGCAAGGCCTATCATGACAATTTCATCAAGCACAAGGAGTTCAAAGAAGGTGATCTTGTCCTAGCCTATGATTCAAGATTTGGCAAGTTTCCTGGCAAGCTTTAACAACAGTGGATGGACCCATACAAGGTACTTGCTATCAATCCTAACGGCTCTGTTTAGGTGCAGACCATTGATGCCTCTGATGATCCCTTCCTGATCAATGGCTATCGCCTGAAGATGTACTTCCCTCCTTGGGGATCTTGACAATCACAGTCGACCTACCCTTCCCCTTTTGGGCGTCGCACTGTCCTTCTCGTCATGCTTTTGATAGCCCTTATGATCTTCCTCATGAGGCGCTCTCGTTCTGCTAGCCCTCACAGATACCTCTCAATCCGACTTTGTTCTCTTCTCGTTTGATCCAACGATGGTGGCGAGGTTGGTCTTGGCACATGGTATTTCTACCATTCTCTTTCTTCATGACAAAAAGGAAAACAGAAAAAAAAAAACAAACAAACAAAACTGTTATGGGAGAAAACGAAGAAACTCCTTGTCATAACAAGCCTCGTTCCGAGAAAAGGTGGAAACACCCTTGGGCGAGAAGCTGACTATGGAAAAGGTGGTAACACCCTGCAGTTTAGGATAGCTGACTCATCAGCAAAACCTTTCCAGCAAGTAATTTGAAGCCACCTCCCTTGGTGCACTGTATCTGCAATATCAAGCCGTCTGCCCTTCTTAACAGACGATCTCTTCTTACAAATTATTGTAGGCTGCCTCCTTGGGTACGCCTCGTCTTCAAGATCCTGATGATAACAACAGGCGACATGATCTTCATCACCAACCCCTTGAGTGATGTGAGCTTTTATCCTAACCGGATGGGGACCTGAGTATGGACTGCCCTCTGTATCTATCAGAAAGTAAGACAGAGGGTGGGGTGAGTGACCAGTTTTTCCCTTCAAATCAAATGAGAGGTGAGATGTGTGAATGGAGTGTTACACGCACGGGATGGGCCTCTCAAATCACAACACACGATTTGTTCCTGTGCACTGCATCATAAGGCTCCTTGGCCTTCCTTCTTGCACTATATGCCGACACTGGGTGGGATGCACAGTTGCACCATCCAATCCACACAAGGCATACAACCTTTGCACAAGTGACAGTGAGGATTACATCAATGGGTTTCAGGAATGGGTTGCCCTCTATATCTTTCAACAGAGCGTGAGACAGAGGGGGTGGGCTGAGTGTGACTAGTGTTTCTTTAATTAATTATTGAGAGGTGAGGATTAAGGGACGTTACAACCATTGGAGTCAGGTACGTTTCTGTTTCCCTATGCACCCACAAAATGGGTCTCTGCCATCATCACATGACATGTTACTACGTTCTGGACATCGCACTACAAGGCTCCCTAGCCTTTCTCCTTACACCTATGCCAGACGGGGTTGGACACACTGATGCACCATCAATTGTGCACCCTGGCATACTCTCTCTGCACCATTCCTTTGTTGATTCCTAAACCGGGAGTGAGCTATGGGTTTCATCATTATTTCCTCGAGTGATGTTAGTAATGGGGCGAGTGACTGCTCTTTCATTCCATTTGAGTGATCGTGAGTTGAGTGCAATCTCCCTCGTCATCGACGAATTTCATGTGATTCCTTCAACCAGCTACCTCCTTGGGTGCTGTCACGTGGTCCCTGCCATGAAGGACGTGTGCTGTGAAGATACCCTGTTGCCTCCTGCAGCTAACAATGATACAAGACGCAACCTCGATAGTCGACATTCCTCCTCGGTAATATGGGCCAAGTTTTTTTGACCCTACACCTTCTGTTTCTCAGTGATGGTCATGTCTTAAGTGTGGGGACGTTCGTGGTGGGCTTGATGTGTGGTACTAGGTCCTTGATGTTCGGTTTACCCTTCCTGCTAAGGTTTTTAGTGTGGGGACGCGTCCCTGCGCGTCTATGTTGCATACCCCCATATATATATCTTGTTATGATTATGCATCTATGCGG
This sequence comes from Lygodium microphyllum, assembly GCF_053477565.2. Classification (NCBI taxonomy): domain Eukaryota; kingdom Viridiplantae; phylum Streptophyta; class Polypodiopsida; order Schizaeales; family Lygodiaceae; genus Lygodium; species Lygodium microphyllum. The sequence goes on from NC_141156.1 coordinate 3,481,961, forward strand.
TGACTTCATTTTACCCTGATGGGGTCCCTTCCCTACTCTTCCATTCTATTTCACCCTGTCCTCGGAGCTATTCTTTAACCGTTTTTCTTTATTCTTTGTTTTGTGATTTTTCCATGTGAACGCACCCTACGTTCACTGAGAATCACATCCAACCTTATAGCCTTGTTCGTCCCTTTGAACTGTCCATTTTTTATTTTTACCAACCCTTGTTCCGATAGATGGTTCTAAAGTTATTAATTTTTGAAGGGATTCCCATAAATTGGACAGTTTTCCATGTGAACGCGTCTTTATTGCTTCGGAACTCTGATGTGATGTGCCAGCCCTGCCCTACCCATTCCTCCTAACATATTTTCCTTTTTACTCCCTGTCACTCCGATGCACGGTTTATCCGTTATTAATTTTTGCGGGTTTTCGGGCCCTTTTTTGTGCCTATTTTTCACATTTTTTCATGTGACCCTGCCCTATTTGCACCATAATTCTGGTTTAATTTGACAGTGGGGTCCTGCCAGCCTTTCCTCCACTTTTTCCTTTTTCCTTCCCCCTCTTCCGACTGCCGGATTTTTATTTATTAATTTTTCCGAGTATTTTCGGGTGTGTTTTTCATGTTTTTCCCATGTGTACCCTTCCCAATTTCCCCCAACCTGAGTTTTGATACACCAGTCTTGTGAAGTCTTCTGGAAATTTTTTCTTTTTACTATCCTCTATTTCGGTGCACGATTTTTTCCGTATTAATTTTCAAGTCCATTTTCGGGTCCGTTTTGGGGTTTTTCCCATGTGAACGCATCTTATTTTGATCGAAACTATGTTTTGCCATGATAGGGTTGTAGGACATATTGTTCTGCACATTTTCCTTCTTTCCACACTTTGTTCTGATGTGCAGATTTTCTGTTATTAATGCACGTAAGTGTTTTCAGGCTTGTTTCTTGCGTTTTTCCCATGTGAACCACCTGATTTTTCCCTAGAAATTGTGTTGCATTTTTCCATCATTTCCCCCTCGTCTTGCGACACCTTTTTCCTTTTTATGGATTTTCGATCTGATGTACGATTTGGGTTTTATTATTTTTTCTTCCTTTTTGCCGAGTGGCCATGTTTATCGTGTTGCGCGTGAACCCGCCTATTTTTGGTTTAAGGCGCCTCGGGACACCCGCATGGCATCTGTGGCCTGTGCGTCACCGTCCCTACCCTGTTTGATCCTATCATTGCAAATTTTTTTACTCCCGCCCGAGGATGCATTCCTTTTTCACACTCATAACCAATTTCTTTAAATTAATAAAAAACAAAAACACAATAATTTATTTTTAAAAAACAAAAACAACAACACAAACAAAAACAATCCACATTTAAAAAAAACTACTAATAATAAACTTCAAAAACACGACATACCCTTTTTTCTTTTGTGGAAAAAACCACACATCCATACAACCAAACCAACCCACATTAACTTTTATTTAAAAACACAAACAAACAAAAAAACAAAAAAAAAAAACACAAAACACCCTTTATAATTTTTAACCAAAAAAAGAAACCACACACCATAATAATCAATTTCCACGAAAAAAAAAGCAGCGTCTTACCTACGGCGTGCCGTTATCTCCCTCCTCTCCCTACGCTTCGTCCTCGTCGCCCTTCTACCTCCTCTCCTCCCTCGTCACCCCACCTCCGTTCTCCTCCCTTCCGCCACTCCCGCCCTTCGTCTCCGTCTCCTCCTTTCCCTCCTCCATCTCTGCCTTCTCCCCCTCTTCACCTCCTCCCTTTCTCTCATCCACTTCTCTCGCTTCTCCGCCTCCTCCTCCCCTCCTCCCCTCCTCTCCTCCACCTCTCCCACTCTTTTGGCCCCCCGTGCCTTCCTTCCCGCGCCTTCTCCGCCCCCACATGCCTTCTCCGCCTCCTCCTCCCCTCCTCTCCTCCACCTCTCCTGCTCTTTCTCCCCCACCCTCCCCCCCGCCCCCCCGCGCCTTCTCTGCCTCTCCATCCACCCCCTCCACCACAACCTCTTTAGCACCGCCTCTCAATCCACCCCCTCCACCACAACCTCTTTAGCACCACCTCTCCATCCACCTCCTCCACCACCACCTCTTCACCCTCCTCCTCCTCCCCCCACCATCCTGTCCACCCGGCTTCTCACATTTCGGGCCCCCCTCCAACTTTAGTCCACCCCCTCCAACTTTAGTCCACCCCCTCCAACTTTGGCCCCCCCTCCAAATTGAACCCCCCCCCAACACTTAACCAGGGTTATCCCTTAGCCCCACCCCCCCCCCCCCCAAAACTTAACCAGGGTTATCCCTTAACCCCGTCGCCCCCCCCTCCCCCAAAACTTTACCAGGGTTATCCCTTAACCCCACCCCCCCCAAAACTTAACCATGGTTCTCCCTTACCCCCCCCCCCCCACACCTAACCTTGGTTTCCCTTAATCCCACACCCTCCACCCCTACCCATTGTTCCCACCTTAACCGCACCCCCCACTAACCTCAGTTACCTCTCCCCTAGCCCCCCTTCCCACCCACCAACCTCTTCACCTACAATCCCCATCCCCTCTCCCTCCCCTGTTCCCACGCCGTGCGAACCCTACGGTGTGCGTACGTATCCGGGTGTGGTTAGCGGGCATTCACGTGCGAGGACGCGCTTTCGATTTGTTCGTGTGGTGGTGTGTTGCAGTCAGGCGTTCACACGCAGCTTGGGTACCGCCTTCTAATTTCAAAACCCAAAAATCACATTTTTTTAAAAAAACACAAAAAAATAAACATAAAACACCAAAAAACTTCAAAAATTCATTAAAATTCATTTAAAATTTAAAAAAAAACAAAAAAATCCTAAAAATTTTTCAACATTGCTGAAATCATTTGGAATATTTTTTTTAAGTGGGAATTCAAGAAAATAAATTGTAGAAAATTCAAAATTTCAAAATTCGTTAAAAAATACATGTAAAATGAGTACAATTTATTAAAATTAGTAAAAATTTAGAAATATTTTCAAAAACAATCCAAAAAATTCCACAAATCCCCTTGCTCCTTTTGCCACTAATTTCTTAATTAGAAATGCTTCCATAAATGGCCAAAGTATTATTTGAAGCCAAAATCCTAAATTTAATACTTCACCTCATGAAAATTCATTTTAAATTCCAAAAATCAATTGAAAAATCATGAAAAAATTCAAACACATTGTTCACAACATGTTCATGTGTCCTATATTCTGTTATAATCATTAAAAAAAAACAAAGAGAAGGAAAAAAAACCAAACACTATACACAATACAAACATACCTAAAATACAATTTAAAAAAATCACAAATAGACAAAAATAAAATAAAAATAAAATAAAAATCAAACAAAAACACTAAGGTGCTTTATTTTTTTCAGTCGTGGTGTTTGTTTTTTGACTGGATTCCTTGTATTTGGGGACTACTCGGTGTGCCTTCAGTCTAGTGCATACACACCCCTACCAGGTATTTATTTTTAAGTTTTTTTTTTAAATTATCCCTTAACCACAATTAATTGCTAAAATAAACTATATTCACCCACTTTTCCACACGCACTCGGGCTAAACACGTAGTTTCTAATAACTTTAAAATCAACCAGTTGTTCACTTTACACGCGCTATGTGCACTTAAGAGGCACCTTAATTTTTATTAAAAATGAACCAGTCCTCACAAAAAAGCACGCACTGGCAAAAAAACACTCCATATCACTATTAATTTTTAAATAATGAATTTGCATTTAGAGAACCTAGTCTGGGAATCGCAATCTAGGTTTCGTTTAAGCACCGCTTCATCCTAATAAATTGTAATTAAAATTTTAAAAAGGAATCGTTGTTTTCTTATTAAGGTTTATCACCTAATAAAATGTCACCCATTGTTAATAATTGCTTAAAATGAACCCTTCATTAAAACCATTTCTCCTCACTACACTTTTTTTCCTTTTTTAATAAACATGCTTCGTGGGATGGGCACGTAAAGTCCTCTTAGCTGAAACTGTTGGTCAAAGTTATGGTCAGGTCCTGATTAGGTTTTTTATGGTATTATGGTTTGCTTATGTGCTATGATTATGGGTGCGGTTTGTAGTTTTTCTTTCTTTTTTGCTTGATACGGGGTTTTGGGTGCCTGCTTGTTGCATTGCATGAAGTTTTCGATCGCATATGTGTAGAGGTCATGTCGAATTTTTTCTAGGATGTGGGTTGTTTGGGGTGGTAAATTGGTTAGTTACGTCTATGTGTGTGTCCTTCTTTTGATTGATTTTTTTTTATAGCTATTTCGGTTGTTTTGCAAGCATTCTTTGTGATTGTCTGTATTTGTGGTGTGTGTGTTTTCCATCTGAATGGTACCTCACGATCCTCCTCCTATCCAGTATGTCCCGTTGATCAATAGGGATTATTCTTCCCTACTGGCTTTTGAGCCTATAGCGAAAGCCAAACTTGCAACTTTTGTAGCTGCTTCATTCCCATTGATTCCAAATGATCCATCCCTGTGTGATGAGTTTCTTGCATCATATAGTAAGAAGTCGGGTCTGGTTCATGGTGCTTCCATGGTGTTGACACCCCGAGGGTTAGGGAAGGCTTTGTCTCTTCCCTACAAAGGAGAGCCCTTTATTACAGCTAGATAATTATTCTCCAATGATGAGATTTTCAAGCTGTTGTTGTAGAAGTAGACAAAGAGATTCTAGATGTCAAGAAAGTGATAAACACTTCAGGAGTAACTTTTTCCATGATCCTCACTGATCCTCTTTGGAAGTTAGTTTGCCAGCTCCTCCAAGACAGGTTTATGCCTGCCAAAACACCATCTCATTACTTGTCCAAAGAGCTCTTCACAGCTTCCAGGAGGGTGTTAAAAGGAGTGGCCATTGATTGGAGTACTTACCTGCTTACAAAGATGGACCAACATTTTGTCAAAGTAACCAAAGGAAATGTCACAAATGTCACTTATGGTTCCTACCTATATGCTTTCTTGACATACTCAGGCCTTAAGAAGGGTGTGCTACCACCTTCTCCATCTGATCCAGTACCCCCCCTCCACCTTCAGAAGAGTCAGAACCTATTGACATAGAGGATCTTGATTCCCCTTGGTCATTCAGCGGAAGCGCTTGAAGCATGTGGTAGATAAAACTCCCTCAGTCCTTCCTTTAGTCACAATTCCTGCTACATCTGGCAGTGACCTCCCTACCTACCTTACATATAACAAATTATTCAGGGCACATAGAGAGGGTTCTTTGGAAATATCCGTCCCTTCACTGAACAGTTTAGTGTCAGGAGATGCTATTCCATTCCTTTGTAATGACATCCAGAGTACGGTTGAACTTTTAGTGACAACTTGTGTTCAACAATTGTATGCTTCTTTCTATGAAGAACTAATGCAGTCCAAAGACCAGTTGCATAAGGCAACCTTAGAGTTAGCCTCTGCTAAAGATACACTTGCAGATCTATTTAAGCAGATGGAGCAGCAGACCCAAATGATTAAGACCCAGAGAGAAGAAATATCTTCTTTGAAGATTCAGTTAACAGAAGCTCAGTCAGAGGTCACTCGAGTCTCAGAGGAGAAAGAGAGAATGTCCAAAGAAGCTCAAGAGTTTCAGACTCTTTTAGATGCAAAATTGTCAGCCTTATAGACTACTCATAATACATTGGAATCACAAGCTTCCCAAATTAAGCAGTTGCAAGGCCAACTGACACATTCACGGTCCATTCCTCCAAGCCCCAATGTTCCTATTATTTCTTCTATCTCTCAGCAGGACTTGGCAGTTCTCCAAAGACAGGCCACATTGTGTCCCTTGTTTCAAGATAAAGTGGAAAGATTGCAATCCAGGATGGATTTGTTATGGTCTACATTTGAGCACTTTTAGGAGTATATTCCTCTGGACCATTCTTTCTTTATCCACTATCAGTTGTTGCAGAAGTTGGCCTTCTATATGAAGCTTTCAACGATGGATCTTCTTCTTCCAGAGGATGTTTGGAGTGGGGCTTGGTCTTCTGATTGGCTAACAGAAGTGGTCCATATGGTTTTTGAAGATTCTGTGATGATGGATACCATATTGCTATCTTACATGTATCTACAAGGTGATCTGTTGATTTCAGATGATGTAGATCTGGCCTGGTATGTGGGGGATGTGGTTTTGCAAGCTGTTTTGTATGTCAATTATTTGGAGTTGTGGATAGATGATATGCAGTTCCAATTTTATTCCTCAAAAGTGGCTACTTGCCCTGATAATTCATGGCATTCAATGATTGATTCTGTCCTGAATCAACGTCAGAATACAGCTTCTACTTATGTGCAGAGCACTAACCAATTGAGGGTGGATCTCCTAGCTTATCTTTCCAAGAACCATCCATTTGATTCATTATTTTTTTATGCCTATCAGAGAAGATCTGTCTTAGGTCTCTCTATTCCTAGCCTATTGTACTACCAACAAATGGCTCATCGCTATGATACTTATCTTTTCCTTTATCAAACTAACTCAACAGCTATCTTACCTCTTCTTTTCCAACCTCAAGGTTTTCCTCAAATTCCTATATTTACCTATTGTTCTTTCATCGAAAATTGAGTTTTTTCCCCTTCTCCACCATGCCCTTTTCCATCTATCCATATACCTTCTACTTTTCCTGTTTATCAATTGACACCTTTCCTAACTGGTTCACTTAAATTTTCAGCCACTCCTTCTTTATCTTATTCCTCCTTTTATGATTTTTCCTACCCATCTCTTGATCCTCTTTTACTTATTCCACTTTCATCTCCTGCCACTTCTATTTCTAAAACCCCTTAGTTGGTTAGTGAGTTTGAAGGATTTGATTAGCAGATTCCTAGAAGAAGAGGATGGAGCTCGACTGATTCTCTTACAGGACCACATATGAACTAGCCATTAATTCTAGGGGACTGGACAACTGCTAGTCAAGCATATCAGAATTGCCTCCATTTTTCTCACCAATATTCACAATCTTTAGATCCTTCAGTGAGATTGACAGCTCATTTTGCTTTGTATCTAGCATACATGCATAGGCATTCCCATAACGATCAAAAGGACATTCCAAAGCTTTGTATGAATGTCAATGTAAACATTGATTCCCAACAGTTGGATGTCTTATATTTTCATGCCCTATGTCTACCTAGCAAAGACCTTGTTTTGCTAGAAAGAATGTGCTTCCTGTAATTCTTTCATAATCCTCCAAAGATATTTGTGGATGAGTCCTTCTCCATGGATCATTTTCGAAACCACCAAGCCTTCAAAAGGGATCACCTGTTGAGATATCGAGCTCCACTCGTGATACGCCAGGGTGACCGTTGTGTATTTATGTCACTGACTTGTCAGTTGCAGACGCGGTTGGTACACCGCCCATGAATAATAGCTACATGACAGCTATCCTTATCTACTCTAGTTCGTGGCTCAGTTAGTATGCCACCTTAGTTAGTTGAGTTTGGTTTGAGACCCATATATAGGGTTCTTCTATTTCTTTGTATGAGAGTTCTTTTGGCTTACACAACTAAGAAGAGGAAAACTGTTTTTAGCCTCCACCTTTGTGTGTATTCCCCCATTGTGCAAGCAAGAAAGCTACAAGTGAGACTCCTTCCTTCTCTCCCACAATCTTGACATGGTATCAGAGCCTTGTTCATGGTAAGGAGCTCAAGAAAGCAAGCCAAGCTCGTGGTGTTCTGGTAAGAGGAGCAGTGTTGCTTTCATTTTTTGTTTTGGGAGCAGATCTCTCCAGGTAGCACAGTCGGAAATTGCAAGAGTACATTGTCTCAGGTTGAGACGCCCTTCGCGGTAAAGCAAGAGGGCAGTATATGCTGCGGGAAAGGCTTTAGCCCTTGGCGACCCTGTTTTTTTGATTTGAGGCCATTTCAAAGCCTGTTTTGAGACGGAAGTTTTCTGCACGCACTCAGAAAAAGGCCCAGTTTTATGCTGTGCAGCCACTATTCTACAAGTCGGTGAAAAGTTACTGTAGAAATTGCATCGTATGCTTGTGCGCAGAGACATTGGGAGTTAGAGAATCATCCCTATTGCCTGTTGATGCAAAATCGTCACTAGGAAGTGACTGTGTGGTCAAATACCACTTTCGTCAGTTTTGCAGATTTGCCTTTGTGAGGCTGAAGCTGTGTTCTTTACAGTGACAGAATTTTTTGCAGTGTTCTGTAATGGCATCTGATTCTCTCTCATAGATTGTCACTGAAAAGCTTGACAAGAACAACTTCCAAGCATGGAAGTTTAGAATGACGAATTTCCTTATGGGAAAAGGATATTGGGAATTTGTTCCAAGAAATGAAGAAGAACCAGTTCTTCCTGATGTTCCCAATCAATAGCAAATGCGGGCATTTAAAGCATGGCATGAGAGAGCCAGGAAAGTTATGTACTGGCTGTCTATCAGCATTTCAGACTCTATGATTGTGCATATTCAAGATGCAAGTACGCCAAAGGAGGCATGGGATACTTTGTCAAAAATGTATAGCACAAATACGCAAGCCAGGAAAATGCAGCTCAAGCAAGAGTTGCACAATGTGCAAAGAGAAAGTATGAGCATCAATGACTACCACATGAAGGTGAAGAAGATTGCAGATGCACTTGCTTCCATTGGGTTGCCAGTGGAAGATGATGATTTAGTCTCAGTGACCTTGAATGGTCTAGGAAAGGATTATGCACAGTTCCGAACATCCATTTCCGTCCGTGAAAGATTTCCTGATTTTGAGGAGTTGATTGCTCTTCTAATTTCTGAGGAGCAGAGAAATGGTGGTGCATCTTCTTCAGGAGGAACTTCAAAAGAAGCTGTCTTCTACTCAAATGCTGGAAGAGGTAGAGGCAGAGGTAGAGGAGACCGATATGGAGGCCGTGGTAGAAATCAGAATATGCAGCAAACTCAAGAAAACCAGTCCTATGGAGGAGGACGTGGTAACTCTAGAGGCAGGGGGAGCCAAAGAGGTCGTGGTAGATGGCAAAGAGGCCAAAATGCAAACAGTAATGATGAATGCTACTACTGTGGTAAAATGGGTCATATGGCTAAAGACTGCTATAAAAAGCAGAATGACATCATGAATGGAAAACTGCAACAACGGAATTATGCATCTTCTAGTAGACAGGGTGATGACAGAAATGAGCATTTGTTTATGGTGCAGCACATGAACAATTCTATGACAAGTGCAGAAGAAAGAAATGATGTATGGTATGTTGACTTAGGTGCATCAAACCACATGACAGGTCATGCAGAATGGATGGAGGATGCAAGGAAAATGGAAAAACCAGGATTTGTGGAGACTAGTGATGATACTGCACATCCTATTGTGCAGATTGGAAAAATTCCTTTGTCTATGCAGGATGGGAAAAAGAAATACCTGTCTGATGTATTTCATGTCCCGAATATCACCAAGAATCTGGTTTCTGTTGGTCAAATGGTTGAGCAGGGCTTGCAGGTCAGATTTAATCCTCATGGATGCTTTGTTGAGGATATGAAAAATAAAGGTCGCTTGATAGCAAAAGGAAAGAAGAAGGGCATAATGTTTACGTTGGATGCAGACATGCCTGAATTGAGTGCAGCAATGTTTACACATGGGACCGGTGTAGTTGCAGATATTGATATCTGGCATAAACGCATTGGTTATGTTAATGTACATCGACTTAAATCAATGCAGGCCCAACATATTGTTGCAGGATTGCCCAAATTCAAGGTTGCAAAAATGCATAAGGTATGTGAAGCCTGTCAGTTTGGAAAACAGGCAAGGAAACCATTTCCTAGACATGTTCAAGAGAGTGAGAAGCCATTGGAATTAATCCACTCTGATGTGTGGACTACTAAAGCTGCATCTCTTGGAGGCTGTCATTATTTTGTCACTTTTATTGATGACTATAGCAGAAAAGTTTGGGTGTATTTTATGAAAAAGAAAAGTGAAGTTTTTGGGCACTTCAAAACTCTTAAAGCTATGGTTGAAAAAGAAACAGGCATGCAGATAAAATGCCTAAGGTCAGACGGAGGGGGAGAGTACCTCTCAAATGAGTTTGCAAGGTTCTTGCAGGAGCATGGCATAAAGCAACAATATTCATGCAGTCATACCTCACAACAAAATGGAATTGCAGAAAGGAAAAACAGGCATATTGGAGAGGTATCTCGTGCCATGCTCAATGAAAAAGACTTGCCAGATTTTTACTGGGCTGAAGCAGTTGCTACAACAATCTATATAATGAACAGGACTCCCACTGCAGCAATACATGGGATGACTCCAGAGGAGAGGTATACTGGTAGGAAACCAGATATTTCTCATTTGAAAATTTTTGGTTGCATTGCCTATGTACATGTGCCAGATGAGCTGAGATCCAAGTTGGATCCAAAAGCTGAGAAGTGCATCTTTATTGGTTACTCTCTGCAGCAAAAAGGGTATAGATGCTATAACCCTTCTACTCGTAAGTTTACAGTGAGCAGAGATGTTGTTTTTGATGAGATGAGTAGCTGGTATAAACCAGTAAATGTGATTGATGATGTAGATGCACAAAATGGTAATGCTGCACAGAATTTACAGTAGCAGTCACAAAATATTAGTGGACCTGGAGTGTCCTCTAATAGTAGTTCATATTCTTCGCCATGGACAGGCAGATTGAGATCGGTAGAATCTTCTCAAAACAATGCAGATAGTGGTATACAGGTTTCACGAAAAGGAAAAGAGAAGGTAGATCAGCCCATGTTTGATGTGAATGCAGGTCACTCTTATGTGGATGGTGAATCTAGTGGCTCAGAACAGAGCATTGATGATGAGTTGGGTATTCCTTCTATTGTTACACCTGGAGTAAGGAAGACCATGGATATTTTGAGAGCACTTGGGAGTGAACCTACTTTGCGCAGGTCTACCAGAGCTAGGTATCCTGTGGATAGGCTGAAATATGATGGATTTACAGCCATTCACTATGCATATATGGTTAAAGTGATACAGGAACCAGAACCCACTTCTTTTGAGGAAGCCATGGGAAAAGAAAAATGGGAGAAAGCCATGGATGAAGAAATGGATGCCTTGGAAGCAAATGCTACATGGGAATTGGTACCTTTGCCTAAAGGTAAAAATGCAATTGGCTGTAAGTGGGTTTATAAGGTGAAGCACAATGCAGATGGTTCTGTGAACATATACAAGGCAAGATTAGTAGTCAAGGGGTATGCACAAACATATGGTATTGACTATGAAGAAACATTCAGTCCGGTTGCAAGGATGGCAACCGTAAGAGCAGTCATTGCTATGGCTGCATCAAAGGGATGGTCTTTACATCAGATGGATGTAAAGAATGCCTTCTTGCATGGTGATTTGCAAGAAGAGGTCTATATGGAGCAGCCACCAGGTTATGTGCATGCTGTTCATCCTGAGTTTGTTTGTAGGTTGAAGAAAGCCTTGTATGGCTTGAAGCAAGCACCTAGAGCATGGTCTGACAAGATAGGACAGTATCTTGTCACTATTGGCTTTCAGATTTCCAAGGCAGATTTCTCACTTTATGTGAGAAAAACAGAGAAAGGTATCATGCTACTTGTCATTTATGTTGATGATTTGATTATGACAGGTGACAGTGATGAAGATATCCTTCATGTGAAAATGCTATTGAAGCAGAAGTTTGAGATGAAGGATTTGGGAGAGCTGCGTTATTTCTTGGGCATTGAGGTGATTAGATCACCAAGTGGGATACAGCTCTTGCAAAGGCAGTATGGATTGGACATGCTGTCCAAATATGGGATGACAGGCTGTAAGCCTATTTCAGTTCCTTTGGAGCAGAATGTGAAGCTGAGCGCAGATGCAGGTGAGCTTCTGGAAGACCCTACTATGTACAGACGCATAGTAGGAAGTTTGATTTATATGACTATTACCAAGCCAGATTTTAGCTATGCAGTTGGATTGGTAAGTCAATTTATGCAGGCTCCAAGGAAACCGCATTTGGATGCGGCTAGACGCATACTCAGGTATGTGAAGTCCACATTGCAGTATGGACTATTTTATGAGACTGGGGTTCAGATACAGTTGCAAGGATACACTGATGCTGATAGGGCTGGTAGTATTTCTGATAGACGATCTACCAGTGGATATGTGTTCTCTTTTGGGAGTGCTGCAGTCACTTGGAGCAGCAAGAAACAGCCTACAATTGCCTTGTCGAGCACATAGGCTGAGTACAGGGGTGCAGCAATGGCTGCATGTGAGGTAGCTTGGTTGCATAAGCTACTTTATGATATGCATCAGTCTACAGATGGGCCAGTTGTCATTTATTGTGACAACATGAGTAGTATACACTTGGCAAATAACCCAGTCTATTGTGCTAGAACAAAGCACATTGAGGTGCATTATCACTATGTGCGAGAGAGGGTTTTACTAGGTCTTATTGATCTAGTTTATGTCAGCACAGAGGATCAGGTAGCTGATATATTCACGAAGGCATTGGGCGCAGAGAAGCTGCGCAAGTTCAGAGACCTGCTTGGTGTGCAGGAATTGGGATTGAGCTCGAGGGGGAGTGTTGAGATATCAAGCTCCACTCGTGATACGCCAGGGTGATCGTTGTGTCTTTATGTCACCGACTTGTCAGTTTGCAGACGCGGTTGGTACACCGCCCATGAATAATAGCTACATGACAGCTATCCTTATCTACTCTAGTTCGTGGCTCAGTTAGTATGCCACCTTAGTTAGTTGAGTTTGGTTTGAGACCCATATATAGGGTTCTTCTATTTCTTTGTATGAGAGTTCTTTTGGCTTACACAACTAAGAAGAGGAAAACTGTTTTCAGCCTCCACCTTTGTGTGTATTCCCCCATTGTGCAAGCAAGAAAGATACAAGTGAGACTCCTTCCTTCTCTCCCACAATCTTGACAATCACCTTCATTGATGCCTTTGCAATGTATTTTGGATAATTCTTAATTATGTATATCTCTCTTTTTGGAGGTGTCATTCAGATGGTTGTGTTAATGTTTTGTGTGTGTGTTGTAGTTAATTGTATGTGATGAGTTCGTGTTGGTTGAATAATTTGTTCGAGAGATCTTTTCAAACTATTGATGGTAGATGGCAAGCCTATGATGGAAAGCTGAAGAACCTCTTATATCCTTTACAAATTTGTTATGGCTTTTAATTGATTATCCGATGTGTTAATGAATAATGAAGTTTTCCTTTAGTAGTTTTTTCTAGAAATACAGGTGATAAGTTGGGGTCGTGGTTTGGCGAGATTATTGAAGATCCTACGGAAGATAAAAATTGAGCTCTTTAGTGAACTTATATTCTTCTTTTCCTTAGGTTGCGAGGACGCTTCCTTTCTAAGTGTGGGGATATGTTGAGAGTGGAAAAAGACTCAATTTTTTACTGATTTTTGTTGTTTTTGAGGTCTGAATGATTGATTTTTGATGGATTTAGAGTGATGTATGGTTGATAATGGAAGTGTTTGAAAGTGTTTTGGATGATATTGATTATATTTTGGAAGTTCATGATGATTCTTAGTGGAGATATGAAGCTATGTGATGTTCTGATAGGTTCTGTTGAGGTTTTGATTGGTTCTGTATTCCTTCTATATAGCTTCTGTTTTATTTTGTATGAAGCATGGATTGATGATTGATTAAGATTGAGATCTTTTGGAAGCCTATTGAATAGTTTTTGATAGTTTGGAATGGTTTTAGTATGAGTTATGAGGTTTTCATGACCTTGTGTAACCCTCTGTAAACCTTCTATAGAGCCTCTGTCTCTGCTCTGTAACTGTTCTGTATTTGCTCTGGTCCTGTACTATACTGTTCTGTAGACCTTCTGTAAGTGTTTTGTAGAAAATATATGTGACTTTGGGAAAGTTTTCTAACTTTTGGAAAGGATGAATCTAAGTTCAAAATACTGGCAACTCAATATAATAATACAATAGCTTATAGAAGTAGCATTGATTAGACAACACTACAACCAATATAGCCCTCTCTATGTATTGTCAATGCTATCAATAACATCTAGCTCTACCTCAATCAGCTCACTAGAAATCGCAGATTCAATGGCACACAATCAACATTAGCAACTCTTTGGCATCCAACCCCTTCCACTTGGGCATCATCCTCAAACACAATCATCGGTGAGATCTATGCATAGTCACAACATCTTTGGCGGTGGCTATTATCGCAAAAGAAACCATATAAAGCAAAGTTTTATATTAAGGTTTTTAAAAAAACCTTAATACTCTCTAAATCCCCTGCTCATGCTAAGGGCTCTAGCCCTCATTCATAAAATTTCCTCAGCTTTAAGTCTCTTTCCTCCACAAGAAAAAGCATAGAGTATAAATCAAAGGTTTCAAATGCACTTGTTCATACAAACTTGTCTTATCAACAAGGAGCTATTGAAATAGTACTACATCAAGTAGAAAAAAACCTAATGCTTTATGTGTATTTCATGAGGACATCCTTTTATTTTCATATTGTTAGCAAGGGAGGGCTGCAAATACTATTTTTGGCCATCAAGACCAACAATGCAGAACAGGTTTATGCATCATCAAAGTCTTCAATGAAGGTGTCCAACCATGGAGTTCTTCGACAACAAACCATTTTAATCTTTTAATGGTTAGGTTTTAGTTATGTGGTAACTCTTGGACCATATCTTGTAATAATCTTAGACATTGTACTAGTTGTATTCACACTGAGTAATCCTAGATATTTTACTTGATGTATTCATGTTGTTGTGTAATACTAGACAATGTACTAGATGTATTCACCTTGGGTAATCCTAGACATTATACTAGTTGTATTTGATGTTGTGTAATCCTAGACATTGTACCAGATGTATTCACATTGAGTAATCCTAGACAATGTACTAGATGTATTCCTTTCTTTATCTAGGAGTGAGTACCATGTAGCCCAATAATCTCAATTATTCATTATCCATCTCTTGCCTATTATTTGAGCTAGGGAGGGTGTTGAAATATGCCTATCTAATAGGCTCGTGTGAATCATCCTCTAATTGGTGGAAATAGGGGGAGATGTGCTTAGACTCCTTTAAGAGAAGTAGTTGGACCCATGTGATCATGACATCACTGATGATGTAAGCAACCCACTTGACTAAGCCTATAAAACAGATTCATTCTTATTATAAAACAACCCACTTGACTAAGCCTATAAAACAGATTCATTCTTATTATAAAACAACTCTTTGATCTATCAATATGATTACAATTCAACTTTGCATCTAGCTTGTCTATCTTGCTCTCTCTTTTCTTTCCACACACACATTCTCTCTCACACATAATCATGAGTGTACTATGATACCATCCTCCATAGCCATGTCTTCTAGATCGTGATCATGTGGGGAAACACCAAATTCCAACATGGTGCTTACATTTGCATTGAATAGCATGAGGTGGAACTTGAGGTGAAAGAGACAAATGGAGCTTGAGACAAATTTGAGATCCAAATGTAGGCATTACCCTTGTAATAGCCTTGGGCCTCTAAGAGGAAAGGGGTCACCTAGCACAATGAAAATTTTGGCTTGGGGGTAGTCTTGCAACATTAGAGTGGCTTTCGGTGCAAGGGGTGTGAGGGTTTAGAAGGTGGAGGTGGTACCAACAATGGGGCACAAGCTCACTACTAGATATTTGAAGACTTATTAGGTTTGGATTTTGATTGACTAACTAGAGTGGTCTACTTATGGTAGTGGGTTGTGAGCAACTTATGGAGTAATGAGCCACTGGATTGAGAAGGGGTGGGATGGATAGGTGGCATTTTCCTCATAGAAAGATCCCCCTTTATTGAAAGTAGAAACAACTTGGGCATGAGGGAAATGCAAGATAAAGCACTAATTGACATAGTTGATGTCACAAGGAACCTAATACTTATAGGGTATCCCAAGAGAAGTTCCTTCCCCACATCCTATCGGTTCATAAGAACACAAAAAAGAGGGAGGATGCTCTCAATTGCAATAGTAAGCAAGATCTTACATTTTTCCAGTAGTAAATAGGGTTTCCCACGATAGGAATTAAGTTTGGTGTGAGTGGGTATCAAAGTGGGTTGGCCAATTGTAGGCAGAGGTTATAAGGAGGTATATTATAGTCAGAACCTTCATCAACGAGTGCATCAACAATGGCTTGCTTAGTAGTGGTCAGCTGGATTCAATGAAGGGCAAGAGGAATGACATGGTTATCCTTGGGGTCCACCAAGGAAATAGAATTAGCTTGGACATTAAAGAACGAAGAGGAATTCTGTGTGCAGCTAAGTGAAATCATCTTATGAGCAACAACCTTCTACTCAACTTGCTCGTACCATGTTTGTTCAAACTCCATGATCGTGCTCATAGGAACATCCAAAGGGTGCATGTGGTATTCATGTAAGTAATGGCATGGGGGGTAATAATTCTTAATATGGTTGCTATCAAAGTGCTCAATGCCTTCCCCCTCCAGTGTCTCAAGTTCAACATTGCATGTCTTGCTAATTTGACGAATGTGATATGGTCTTGGGCCTTAGAGTTTGAATTTCTGCTTATGTTCTTTGAGAGAGGACAACAATATCAGGTCACCTTTGTCAAAGGATCATTGTTGCACATGACTATCAAACCATGCCTTGTGTCAAGCCTTTTCAGCAAGGAGGGCATGTGTGGCTAGGCATTCCAACTCCACAAGGTAGTTGGTCCAAGTAGTAGTGCCTTCCCAATGCTATTGTATTGCAATGGAAAGACTAGGGATGAGAAACTCTAATGGAATAATGACTTAAGTGCCATAAGTAAGTCAGAATGGAGTCTAGCCAATTGCAGTCTTAAAAGCTAATCAATAAGCATGTAGGGTTGCCATAAGCTTGTTATCCCAATCAAAATGTGATGCAAAAACATTCTTGGTCAGAACATTAAGCAAAATCTTGTTGGTAGACTTAGCCTAGCCATTGTCTTAAGGATACTAAGGAGATGGCTTATGGTGGATAATAAAAAAGGTAGAGAGAAAATGCTCAATGACCTCATTTAGAAAGTGAGTCCCATGATCACTAACCAACTCAATTGGGTAGCATAAGTGAGAAGTCGCTTGCTCCCACAAGAACTTAGTCATGGTGTGGGTGTTATCTTGCGAGGGACTCATGCCTTGCCCATTTAATCATATAATCACTTGTTCCAATGATGTAGAGTGCTTGGGAGAATTAGGAAGTTGAAGTGATAGGTCCTACAAAGACAATTCTCCACTTTTCAAAGGGTTGTCTAGAAATTATTAGTGATAGATCCATCGTTTCCTTGCGAATGGAAGTTTAGTACATTGGCACTCGTCACAATGCTTAACAAAGCATGCCACATCTTTGAGTAAGGTGGATCACCACAATTGGGACTATAAAACCTTGTAGTGGCTTGGCCATCAAAATGTCCACCAACAATGCCACCATGGGTTCCTTGAAGCATATACTCAATCTCATGTTCATACACGCATTGTTGAAGGAGACCATCCTACCCTAGTTGATAAACTTTATGAGCAATCATCTGGAAGGGTGTCGGGTCTTAATCAATGTTGAGAGTTAAGCTCATCTTATCTTGACATTGATATAGCTATAGGCTAGTTGTCACTAGCCATGTGAGACTTCTTAAATAAGTCGAATAGGTTAACTTTAGTTAGTTAACTATGGTAAGTAGCAAGACCTATCTTATTATACTATTGTAGAATAGGTGTTGAGAGTTACGAATGAGTAATAATGAAAGAAGATGAGAGGACAGAGCTCTCTAGTTTTGCTCAGCCCTTTCGCTCCATTTCACTCCTATATTCTAACATGGTATCAGAGCCAAGCTTCGTAGTGCATAGGAGCAGCGGAGCTTAACCCAACCTTTAGCCTAAGAAGAACCCTACAAAGGTTCATTGGTAGCCATAGCCTACATTTGAAGTGATATGTATTAGTGAGTTTTGACCTCTACCCTTAACAAAGCCTATTGAGGCTTTAAGAAGTGATTCGTTGCCATGTATTAGAGCTTGGCAAGTGTTCATTATGGCCAGCATTGACATTGGTATTCAGCATGAATCTAGACAGACCTACACATAAAAGTCCCTATCAGTTCACCATAGCTGACAAGGCAAGTGTTGGGGGTAAAGGCGCCTCTGCCTAGCCGCCCATGTATTACTACACTAACAATACCCGCCAGTGTTGTACTGCAGGTGGCAAGCACTCATCATCGTCACTTTGTTCTTTATTCTTTTAGTGATAGTTTGAA
The DNA here is from genome assembly GCF_053477565.2 of Lygodium microphyllum. NCBI lineage: Eukaryota > Viridiplantae > Streptophyta > Polypodiopsida > Schizaeales > Lygodiaceae > Lygodium > Lygodium microphyllum. The sequence continues at coordinate 3,500,059 of NC_141156.1, forward strand.
TAAAGGAAGGCCCAATCACACATTGTGACGGTTAGAGTTTCCATTTTGTGTCTCTCTCTTTCTTGCTCTTGCTCTCCCACCATAGCTCTTTCAAGAAAGTTTTGATGCTTGTCACCTTTCAACTGGTATTAGAGCATGGTTGCTCAAGCATTCTAATTTGGTTTGTGACTCCTTCAGCTTCCTACTCTCATTGGGTCTTCTTCCTACCCACCATAGCCGACTCTCTCGAGCTCCCATCACTCTTAGGCTTCCCAAGCACCTACCTGGCCCCTTTGGGCACCCTCAGGGCATTGCATCAGAGGTATTTCTTCATTTGTTTTAGGGTTTCATTGAGTTCATAGGTCTACAAGTCTGAGAAGAGAAAGGGAGTAGCACCATTGAAGTTCCCATGCTTCATATCTCATCATAGACCTCTTGTGGCTACTTGAGGCTTCTTGTGTGCCTTCCTTGACATGTGGTAAAGCCTTGGAGCACACTAAATAACATCAGTAGAAGTAGCAAACCCTCTATCTAGGTAGTATGAATTTGCACCAGTTCCTGGCAAGCCCTTGGACAGCTCTCATCTTCAACTTGTTGATGGTCATGGCATACTTCCTAATCATTGTGGCACCCTTGGCAATGATGCTTGACATGCTTTGAAGCGTCCTAATCCTTGAACATTGATCTGAGGCCCTGTAGCACTATTTTAAACTAGTTTAAAATAGCTTACAAACACTAAATGTCAATGCTACACTAGCAGTTGATGCCTATGCTTGTTTGGAGCTTCGTAGTTAAGCTGTTTGATGCCTATTGATGACTGATTGTTGGGGGATGCAAGGCATATGCTTTCCATGATCTTGGACTGACTTTTGGGCTGAAAAATCACAATTTTCAACAGTAAATCACTATTGTACAACAGTGGGATGAAGCCTATTACTTCATGTTTGCCTATGCCTCCTAGGATCGGGACATGCTTTGGAGATGTACTTTGATGTATTGATCATCGGGGATTGACTTTGAGCTTGATATTTCTTTGGATCATTGGTTGAGCTTGAGCTCCACTTTGTAGCACTTGAATCTCTATCTTTGGATGTACTTTGGCATGTACCTCACTTATGTCTGACCGGTCTTAACATGCTTGGCTTATGCCATCTCTATACATGCTAGTTACATTGTCTTGGAGTTGATTGCTACTGTGGCTTACTTGGGTTTTCTGAGCTTACCTTGGCTATTTCTTGGCTTGCCAGAGTTATAGTTTGGATATAATTGATATCTATGGATGCTATGGAGCCTATATGCTCCAGATGTCTCATTGATGCTTGATCTTGGACACTTGTCACTAGTGCACTATTACTGCTTTGTTTGAGCTTTCTTGCTTGACATTTACGGCTTTTGTGCTAGTGGGAGTATCTTGATATGCTTGACAGACATAGAGTGGGTGGGTTATGCTACTTAAGAATTCGGACACTTAAGATTGGGATCTTTACTTGGATGTTGCATGGTTAATATGCTGTGGTCCTCATAGATGTACTTGGGCTGATTTGGGCTTTGCACTCCCTGAGCATACACCTATTTGTGTCAAGTCTTGCCAGTGTTGTGTACACTTTGCCCTATTACAAAGGGGGTGTTCTAGCTTACTGAGGGACTCATTTGACATGCTTGGGTGTTTGCTCAATGTCCGTATGACTGCCACTTGCTGATTTATGCCCACTTGATGCCGATTATGCTTTGACAATCAGTGGTTGACTTGATGCATTCATTTTGCTTATGACTTGCTCTCGTTGTACTTGGCTCTAATTTATTATAGCAAGTAGTTATGCATGGACCGTGATTTATTTTTCATGCTAAATCATCCTGATTTTATATACTTTTGATGGTATTTGTGGTGGCAGCATCATTAGCTATTAGTTCATGGTCATTTTGCCTTGGTTTTGGTGGTATTTTGGTTGTTTATAGTAGAAAATAGCAAGCAATTTTCAATTGTCTGCATTGTTTTGGACTACAGTATGGCATCTTCTTTCACTGACAATGCTATCTTCAACATCACTTAGCTTGATGGTATGAATTATGCCTAGTGGAAGGGCCAAGTTTGGCAGGTATTGGTGAAGAAATAGCAGATAAAACCACTAAGGTAGCATGGAGAGCCACCTGAAACTATGATTGATGATGAATGGATGGAGCTTGATAAGTTATTCATGTCCACCCTCATCTTGTCTCTCATTGTGAAGAGGTGCATTATTGTAACACTCCGCCATCATCCACCGTCGCCAACAGATCCCCCCCCTTTTTATCGAAATAATCTACCGTAATTGTCGTTAGATTTCCCCCTTTTCTTTAACAAAATAAAAATGAAATTTTGTTAACGAAACTTTGTTATTGCATTTCCCCCCACCCCTATCAACGCCATTGGTTGGTGGAGTTGAGGGGGAGTTGAATTATGAGAAGGAGGGGGAGTTAAACTGAGTGCTGACATAGGTGGAGATGACGACGATAGGGGGAGTGGAACTCCAAGTTGACACAGAGAGAAGGCAAGTAGACGACGACAAACCCCCACTAAACCTCATGTTATGTTGTATGGCAACAAGCACTAAGGCCATAGACTAGAGCTAAGGCCTCCTTATCACGATGCCTTCTCCCCAATAATACCTTCTTCCTCCCCTATAAAAATCCCCTACCCCTTCAGCAGGCACAATGATTTTTTTCCCTCTTCCTTTTCCCTAACTATTACCCTTCTTCCCTTTTAAACCTCCCTCCTCCTTACCACAGACACATTATTTTTATTTCCCCCCTTGCTGCAATCTTGTGAAGAAGAGAAGGAGAGGGAGAGGTAGTAAAGGAGAGTAAGAGAGAGAGAGAGAAGGAGAGAGGGAGAGGGAGAGGGAAGGGGAAACGTAGGGAGAAAGGGAAAGAGAGAGAGAAGAGATTCAAGAACAAATCCTTTCTTGGGCAAAGGCTTGAGTACCCTCTCTCCCCATCGTGAGTCCCCATAACCTCCCCATCGATTTCTTCTAGTTAACAATGATATCGCGGAAGTCGGGACAAGGCGTAGGGAACTCTAGCACCAAGGAGTCCTCCGAGAGGGGTGAAGGATGCATCCCAAGCTTCGAAATGGCCCCAAAGCGTAAACTCTCCCAAGTAAGTGGAAAAGCTATGACTTCGGAAGGAGGATCGGGCAAAGATGCCGCCATCAACATGAATGGGTTATCGGGCATAAACACTAATTCAACACTTGAAAACCAAGTACCGCTATCATGTCTAGTATTTTGAACCAAACATTTAAGCATGGGCATCATTAGGAAGAAGTCACACTTTGCATTGCGCATAACTTGAAAGGTAGCTGAAAGGGCTTAACAACCATGAATTACAATGAAAGATTGAGTATCTATGACTTGTTGCAATAATTAACCCAAGTTTTAGATTCAAGCTTTCGCAAATGCATCATAGATTGCCGGTATACATAAATATTCCGTATAGGTCAATTGCATCTTGTAGATCATTTGAACAATTTAACTTGCATTTACAACGAACTCATGTACACTCGCACTTAAATACTTAGGTCATGCCTTATGAATTGAATAAGTGCACTAGAAGGAATTTTTTCATGAATGGGGATCAACATTGTATCATCAACTGAGGAAAGGCTTGCATCTAGATTTTCATGGCATCATGGATAGCCTTAGTTGCACCAAATAATAGGGATGCATCTAAAAAGGTAGATTCAAGATGCGCATGTAAAATGTTAAGCTTAATTGCAAAGGACGGTTTGGTAAATGAAATCCTCCATGATAAGTTTAGCCCAGATTGACCCAACTAGGACTTTAGTCGCAAACAGGTCAAGTTGTCCTTACAACCATATTTTGACTTAGAGTCAACATGCTCTTTGGTCTCTATCCCAACAACTAGCCGCGATGGGTCCAAAATAATCTTGGGTATAACATTCTCAAAATATGATACATCTTAAAGCTAACACAAGAAAGCTATAATGTCGTATCCACAAGAAGAATGACTATTCGCCAAGTTACATTCGATGCTTGCAACTATTTCAAAATGGTAAGTAGACTTAGTTTACACTCAACTTGCGAGAGGAGTAGACACAAGTTCTTGCTATCTTAAGGGAAGAAAACCCTAGGGTAAACTTAGAACCCCGATAAAATTCTAAGCCCGGAAAGTGGTTGCCAACGGATAAAATAAAATCCTAGACCGGGATCTTAAGATAAGAACCAAAGGTTAGTAACTTAGGGAAGCTGTCATGTGAAACTATAGAAAATTTGCTCAACCCTTTTACATAGGAGAGAAGTTGGAAAGAGGGTATTCTCTATCCCTGAGAAGATAATGGAAAATGACGCCAAGGCAAGAAAGACCCAAGAAGGGCAACGCTAAGTGTTCAAAGACAAGGACTCCACCTTAGTAGATGTCTTGAGAGCACTCGCCTTTATTGTTGTTTGTGCTTGTAAATCTATATTCAATGTGTGTGAAAGGAATGTATGACCCAAGCTCACAAAATAAATTTGAATAATGAACCGGGTTGAATTCATGGAGGGCACACCAAGCTACCCCTAGTGGGCCGCCAACCCTACCCAAGGGGGTTCCAAATAACCGTGATGGAAACGTGGACCGAATCTGCCACAAGAGGTCTCTCCATGGGTTAGTTTGAATGTAGGAGGATGCTTTGAGGCCAAGGGGGCTCTGCTTGTAAATTTCCTGCCTCCCAGTCCTACTCAAATGATCTACATGACTTGAGATAGAATCTTGAGGCCCTATTACTAGTACAAGCGTGAAAACTTGGAGGAAATAAGACGGATCCTTAGGGATTGCGAAATTTTTCCTTTTTGGATAAGATTTGTATTTCAGTTAAGATGCTAATATAAAGTTTACTTCCAAGGAACTTGTCTGAACTATTTTCATGTCGATGCCATAAGTTACAGGGATGAACCATGTTCCCTAAAAGGCCTAATTAAGGAAGCTGATTTTAAATGTCACACATAAATGTGATAGGACCTAATTAGATAAGTAAAGAATGCCCATTGAGTGAAGCGGGTGGGCGGAACCCCTGACGGGTCCTATGGAAGGGTGGTCCCAGAGAGATTGGGAGGCTTCTTACAAGGTTTTATAGTCGTACGACTTTTAGGTAATATTAGATTAGAACCCCATTCATGTTGTTTTAGGAGACTGGAATGGGAATATGCCCTATGGGAAAAGAGGTTGAGTGGTGCATCCCTCTTGTTTCCCATTCTCTTTGAACCAAGTGTGGCATGGGTCTGCTTCAGCTTGGATATTTCTGCATAAAGTAGGATGTCCAGGATCCGATGCTAGAATACAGTTAGGCGACCTTGGCCATTAGGAACCCCGATTTCAGGTCGATCCTAGTGAGTCTGGCCACAAACGTTCTATTGTGCAGCGGACTTGGGAAACCCTAGGCGACAAACCTCGGAACGTTCCATGGGATTGCCAAGCAGTGACACTTAGATTCATTTCTTGATGGAACACTAAAAACATGCTTGAATAGCTGTTAGGCAGATACGTTGTAGTTGGTATGAGAGCCAACCAATGAATAAAACAATCTAGATAGGAAGAAATTGGAAAGAGAGAAGTGATGTTTTTCATTAGAAAAATATTTTTTCTATTATTCATTTGTGGATTGTTGCTGCTTCTAGACTTACAAGGCATGGACCAAGTGATGGCTATGAACTCTTGAAGTTATCACAGACGATCCGACATGATGGGAATCCTGGATCAACTCTACAACCCTTCACCTGTATGTGGAAAGGCGTTGGACTTGGAGCGCGGGATATTGCTACATAGATACCAATCGACTTGTCTATCTTCAAAACAATCTGAAAAGGCTAAAATGGTTGGAGGACTTGAAGGTCATCAAGTTATTCATCTTCCATGAGGCTTGTGTAAATTCGATCCTACACATTGGATGCGACAAGTATAATAGAATTGCTACATCTATGATGAGGTGGTCAAAGTCTTGCCAGTAGATAGAATTAAAGTAATGGGGCGAAACAAACGTCATGGCTATCAAAAACATGAACTTCCCTGACTTACCACTTCCTTAGAATCCATTCTCCCAATCCCTATTACTATTATGTTCCTGTAGCTGAATCCAATAGGGAATTATTAACCAGGCATTGATGTATCTATTGAAAAGAAAATCATCCCAACCAATCTCTATCTATTCCCAAATAATTGTACTTAAGGGTTATGCTTCTTTATGAATAAATAAGAGTTTTATGTTCATTTGATTTGTTGTATAGTATTAATGAAAAATAAATTGCACTCTAAGTTAAGTTATGAAGAGATGCCTAAATACAATTTTAATACGGAGGTTTTAATTCAAAACTAGATACAACCCCAAGTGCAGTACTAGAGTCTTATTTCCGCACTAAGCCCAATAGAGGCACAAGAGAAGAAGTTTCTTCTCAAACAATTAAACCCCCAAAATTTGACAGAAAAAGGGAAGGCGGCTGAAGAAAATACCAAAGTATGGATTGAATCCATGGAAGACTACTTTAGTACAACAGGAACACCATATGTGAACTAGGCTATGATTGTCAAGCTTAAGCTTATCGGCGAGGCTAGGCATTGGTGGAAGCAATGGTGTAAGGACCAAGCTATCACTCAAGGCACAATAACTTGGGATAAACTAAAGAAAGTAGTGCAAGGAAGGTACATGCCACCCGCATACAGAACTCAAAGGATTAATGAGTTCTTCAAATTGAATCAGTTGGGCCTGTCTCTAGAGGCGTACTACTCGAGATTTGTCTCCTTGTTGAAATACGCTCTAACAGTGAGCATTCCCCAACAAGTCTTGAAGTTCTGTGATGGGCTAAGGCCACCAATGAACACTCGGTTGGAATCAATACATCCTTCTAATTTGCAAGATGCATTGATAAGAGCAGGATCTATTGCCCAAGAAGTCCCCAGCCGAAGCCCAGGATTAATAGACCTTGGTCTAACAAAGACCAGAATCCAGGAATGTTGAAAGCTCAATTCAAAAGGACACAAGGATAGAGTCAAGGCCAACAAAAGAAGTCAAGGGAAACTGCGATCAGTGACTTTTGCCCCACTCAAAGAAGTGATCAAAGCATGCAATGTTTTCACTGTAATAAACTTGGAAACTTTAAAAGGGAATGTCCCAAACTTGGTGGAGATCACCACCAAGGAAAATTTAGTCGCCAAAGCCAGAGCTACCCGTGGCCGTGGTCATGCAGAAATGGGAAGGGCAAAAACTTCCAATATCTAAACTAAGGGAATCAACAAAGAAGAAGACCCGTCCATGGAAGCTGAGATTGAGAGGGCATCCATTCATACCGCTCTCCATAAAAAGGGGTCAAACCACCAATTCTCGGTAATCCAAATACCATTGGATTACCAAGGTAAGAAATTCAAAACCCTGATTGACTATGGCAACACTCATTCTTTCATTTCACCACCTTGTGCAAGAAGGTTAGGGATAGCCACTGTAGCTGCACCTGCTTTCCTTGTCGAACTAGCAAATGGGTGAGAAATCACTTGCACTAGACAAATTGCTAAGGTGGAATTCCTACTCAGAAACGAGCCCACATCTGTTAAGTTCAGGGTAATGAGTTTAGGAGTCCATGAGTGTCTACTCGGGATGGATTGGCTAGCCCCCAATGATGCTCACATTCATTGTGGGAAAGGACAAGTCTCCTTTCAGAATCCTAAGGTTGATCTAGTCACAACACAAGGTGAAGCAGGTAAACCAAAGATCCAACTAGCTAAGGCAAGACGAGTAGCTCAAGGAATGAGAAAAGGATTACCTGCCTACTTGATCAAGGTAAACAAACCAGAATAGGTAGAGGACACCAATGAAGAACCATCATGGCTAAAAGAGTATGCAGATGTGTTCCTAGAAGAGTTGACTGAATTATCACCACCTAGGGAAGTGGATCATGAAATTAAAATAACACCAAGTGTTGCACCAGTTGCAAAAAGGCCCTACAAGATGTTCATTCCTAAAGTTATTGAGTTAAAGGAACAACTCAAATAGCTATTGGACCAAGAGTACATACGCCCCAGTAGTTCTCCTTGGGGAGCTCCAGACTTGTTCCAAATGAAGAAGGATGGTACACTTCACCTTTGCATTGATTATAGAGGCATGAACCAAGTAACCATCAAGAATAAATATCCTATCCCAACCTCATTCTAGTCAAGACAAACTATAAAGCTTCAGATATTGCCAGACTATTTGTCAAGGAGATATTCAGACTCCATGGGTTTCCTAGAAGGATCGTTAGTGATCATGATTCCCTCTTCACATCTCATTTCTGGAAAGGGATATTTGAGGCCATTGGAACCAAACTTTGTTTTTAGCATAGCCTATCACCCTCTAACTAATGGCCAAACGGAGAGAGTCAACCAAGTCATTGAAGATATTTTGAGGGCATATTACTATCACGATTCCAAGAAATGGATCCAATATCTACCATTGGTAGAGTTCTCTTATAATGCTTCCTACCAACAAAGCATTAAAATGACACCTTTTCAAGCATTGTACGGGCATGATTGCCATACTCCATTGAATTTTTCCGATTCTACCTTGAGGGTAGAAGCTTCCAAGAAGATGCTTCAAGATATGGATGAGCAGGTCAAGGCCATCAGACAAGACATTAGATCTGCCAACGATAGGCAGAAAGACTATGCGGATCTAAATAGATAGGAGCGACTCTTCAAAGAAGGGGATATGGTTTTTATTAGGGTATGACCCAAAAAGAGCTCCTTATCATTGGGAGAATTTAAGAAATTGAGCCCAAGGTATTGCGGATCCTACAAGATCCTCAAGTGCCTAGGACCCAATGCCTACAAAGTCCAACTCCCTGAGAAAGTAAAGGTGTACAATGTATTCCATGTTAGCCTACTAAAGAAATATGTATCCAATCCTAGCCATGTACTCAATGATCAACAAGTTGTAATGCCAAGTCTGTCAAGATTGTGGGAGAGAAGGAAGGAGTCTCACTTGTAGCTTTCTTGCTTGCACAATGGGGGAATACACACAAAGGTGGAGGCTGAAAACAGTTTTCCTCTTCTTAGTTGTGTAAGCCAAAAGAACTCTAGTACATAGAAACAGAAGAACCCTATATATGGGTCTCAAACCAAACTCAACTAACTAAGGTGGCATACTAACTGAGCCACGAACTAGAGTAGATAAGGATAGCTATCATCTAGCTATTATTCATGGGCGGTGTACCAACCGCATCTGTAACTGACAAGTCGGTGACATAAATGCACAACGGTCACCCTGGCATATCACGAGTGGAGCTCGATATCTCAACACTCCCCCTCGAGCTCAATCCCAATTCCTACACACCAAGCAGGTCTCTGAACTTGCGCAGCTTCTTTGCACCCAATGCCTTCATAAATATGTCAGCTACATGATCCTCTGTGCTGACATAAACTAGATCAATAAGACCTAGTAAAACCCTCTCCCGCACATAGTGATAATGCACCTCAATGTGCTTTGTTCTAGTATGATAGATTGGGTTATTTGCCAAGTGTATACTACTCATGTTGTCATAATAAATGACAACTGGCCCATTTGTAGGCTGATGCATATCATAAAGTAGCTTATGTAACCAAGCTACCTCACATGCAGCCACTGCTGTGCCCCTGTACTCAGCCTCTGTGCTCGACAAGGCAACTGTAGGCTATTTCTTGCTGCTCCAAGTGACTTCAGCACTCCCAAAAGAGAACACATATCCACTGGTAGATCGTCTAGCAGAAATACTACCAGCCCAATCAGCATCAGTGTATCCATGCAACTGTATCTGAACCCCAGTCTCATAAAGTAGTCCATACTGCAATGTGGACTTCACATACCTGAATATGCATCTAGCCACATCCAAATGTGGTTTCCTTGGAGCCTGCATAAACTAACTTACCAATCCAACGGCATAGCTCAAATCTAGCCTGGTAATTGTCATATAAATCAAACTTCCTACTATGCGTCTGTACATAGTAGGGTCTTCGAGAAGCTCACCTGCATCTGCGCTCAACTTCACATTCTGCTCCAAAGGAACTGAAATAGGCTTACAGCCTGTCATCCCATATTTGGACAGCATGTCCAATCCATACTGCCTCTGCAAGAGCCATATCCCACTTGGTGATATAATCACCTCAATGCCCAAGAAATAACGTAGCTCTCCCAAATCCTTCATCTGAAACTTTTGCTTCAATAGCATTTTCACATGAAGGATATCTTCATCACTATCACTTGTGATAATCAAATCATCAACATAAATGACAAGCAGTATGATACATTTCTTTGTTTTTCTCACATAAAGTGAGAAATTTGCCTTGGAAATCTGAAAGCCAATAGTGACAAGGTACTGTCTTATCTTGTCAGACCATGCTCTAGGTGCTTGCTTCAAGCCATACAAGGCTTTCTTCAACCTACAAACAAACTCAGGATGAACAGCATGCACATAACCTGGTGGCTGCTCCATATAGACCTCTTCTTGCAAATCACCGTGCAAGAAGGCATTCTTTACATCCATCTGATGTAAAGACCATCCCTTTGATGTAGCCATAGCAATGACTGCTCTTACGGTTGCCATCCTTGCAACCAGACTGAATGTTTCTTCATAGTCAATGCCATATGTTTGTGCATACTCCTTGACTACTAATCTTGCCTTGTATCTGTTCACAGAACCATTTGCGTTGTGCTTCACCTTATAAACCCACTTACAGCCAATTGCATTCTTATCTTTAGGCAAAGGTACCAACTCCCATGTAGCATTTACTTCCAAGGCATCCATTTCTTCATCCATGGCTTTCTCCCATTTTTCTTTTCCCATGGCTTGCTCAAAAGAAGTGGGTTCAGGTTCATGTATCACTTTGACTATATATGCATATTGAATGGCTGTAAATCCATCATATTTCAGCCTATCCACAGGATACCTAGCTCTGGTAGACCTGCGCAAAGTAGGCTCACTTCCAAGTGCTCTCAAAACATCCCTGGTCTTCCTTACTCCAGGTGTAACAATAGAAGGAATACCCAACTCATCATCAATGCTCTGTTTTGAGCCACTGGATTCACCATCCACATAAGAGTGACCTGCATTCACATCAAACATGGGCTGATCTACGTTCTCTTTTCCTTTTCGTGATACCTACATACCACTATCTGCATTGCTTTGAGAAGATTCTCCTGATCTCAATCTGCCTGTCCATGGCGAAGAATGTGAACCATTGCTAGAGGACGCTCCAGGTCCACTAATATCTTGTGACTGCTGCTGTGAATTCTGTGTAGCATTACCATTTTGTGCATCTACATTATCAATCACATTTACTGGTTTATACCAGCTACTCATCTCATCAGAAACAACATCTCTGCTCACTGTAAACTTACGAGTAGAAGGGTTATAGCATCTACACCCTTTCTGCTGCAAAGAGTAACCAATAAAGATGCACTTCTCAGCTTTTGGATCCAACTTGGATCTCAACTCATCTGGCACATGAACATAGTCAATGCACCCAAAAATTTTCAAATGAGAAATATATGGTTTCCTACTAGTATACTTCTCCTCTGGAGTCATCCCATGTATTACTGCAGTGGGAGTCATGTTCATTATGTAGACCGCTGTAGCAACTGCTTCAGCCCAATAAAAATCTGGTAGGTTTTTTTCATTGAGCATGGCACGAGATACCTCTCCAATATGCCTGTTTTTCCTTTCTGCAATTCCATTTTGTTGTGGGGTATGATTGCATGAATATTGCTGCTTTATGCCATGCAAACTCATTTGAGAGGTACTCTCCCCCTCCATCTGACCTTAGGCATTTTATTTGCAGGCCTGTTTCTTTTTCAACCATAGCTTTAAGAGTTTTGAAATGCCCAAAAACTTCACTTTTCTTTTTCATAAAATACACCCAAACTTTTTTACTATAGTCATCAATAAAAGTGACAAAATAATGATAGCCTCCAAGAGATGCAGCTTTAGTAGTCCACACATCAAAGTGGATTAATTCCAATGGCTTCTTACTCTCTTGAACATGTCTAGGAAATAGTTTCCTTGCATGTTTTCCAAACTGACAGGCTTCACATACCTTATGCATTTCTGCAACCTTGAATTTAGGCAATCCTGCAACAATATTTTGGGCCTACATTGATTTAAGTCGCTGTACATTAACATGACCAATGCGTTTATGCCAGATATCAATATCTGCAACTACACCAGTCCCATGTGCAAACATTGCTGCACTCAATTCAGGCATGTCTGCATCCAATGTAAACATTCTGCCATTCTTCTTTCCTTTTTCTATCAAACGACCTTTATTTTTCATATCCTCAACAAAGCATCCATGAGGATTAAATCTGACCTACAATCCCTGCTCAACGATTTGACCAACAGAAACCAGATTCTTGGTGATATTCGGGACATGAAATACATCTGACAGGTATTTCTTTTTCCCATCCTGCATAGACAAAGGAAATTTTCCAATCTGCACAATAGGATGTGCAGTATCATCACCAGTCTCCATAAATCCTGGTTTTTCCATTTTTCTTGCATCCTGCATCCATTCTGCATGACCTGTCATGTGGTTTGATGCACCTGAGTCAACATACCACACTTCGTTGCTTTCTTCTGCACTTGTCACAGTATTGTTCATGTGTTGCACCATAAACAAATGCTCATTTCTGTCATCACCCTGTCTACTAGAAGATGCATAATTTCCTTGTTGCAATTTCCCATTCATGATATCATTCTGCTTTTTATAGCAGTCTTTAGCCATATGACCCATTTTACCACAGTAGTAGCATTCAACATTGCTGTTTGCATTTTGGCCTCTTTGCCATCCACCACGACCTCTTTGGCTCCCCCTGCCTCTAGAGTTACCATGTCCTCCTCCATAGGACTGGTTTTGTTGAGTCTGCTGCATATTTTGATTTCTACCACGGCCTCCAGATTGGCCTCCTCTACCTCTGCCTCTACCTCTTCCAGCATTTGAGTAGAAGAGAGTTTCTTGTGAAGTTCCTCCTGAAGAAGATGCACCGCCATTTCTCTGCTCCTTAGAAACTAGAAGAGCAATCAACTCCTCAAAATCAGGAAATCTTTCGTGAACTGAAATGGATGTCTGAAACTGTGCATAATCCTTTTCTAGACCATTCAAGGTCACTGAAACTAAATCATCATCTTCGACTGGCGACCCAATGGAAGCAAGTGCATCTGCAATCTTCTTCACCTTCATGTGGTAGTCATTGATGCTCATACTTTCTCTTTGCACATTATGCAACTCTTGCTTGAGCTGCATTTTCCTGGCTTGTGTATTTGTGCTATTCATTTTTGACAAAGTATCCCATGCCTCCTTTGGCGTACTTGCATCCTGAATATGCACAATCATAGAGTCTGAAATACTGATACGCAGCCAGTACATAACTTTCCTAGCTCTCTCATGCCATGCTTTAAATGCCTGCATTTGCTGTTGATTGGGAACATCAGGAAGAACTGGTTCTTCTTCATTTCCTGCAACAAATTCCCAATATCCTTTTCCCATAAGGAAATTCGTCATTCTAAACTTCCATGCTTGGAAGTTGTTCTTGTCAAGCTTTTCAATTACAATCTGTGAAAGAGAATCAGACACCATTACAGAACACTGCCAAAAATTCTGTCACTGCAAAAACCACAGCTTCACCCTCACAAGGGCAAATCTACAAAACTGGCGAAAGTGGTATTTGACCACACAGTCACTTCCTAGTGACAATTTTGTATCAACAGGCAACAGGGATGATTCTATAACTCCCAATGTCTCTGCGCACAGGCATACGATGCAATTTCTACAGTAACTTCTCACCGACCTGTAGAACAGTGGTCGCACAGCATAAAACTGGGCCTTTTCCTGAGTGCGTGCAAAAAACTTCCGCCTCCAAAATAGGCCCCAAAATGGCCTCAACTCCAAAAAAGGCCCTCTTGCTACACCGCGAAGGGTGTCTCAATCTGAGACAATGCACTCCTGCACTTTTTGGCTGTGCTACCTGCAGAGACATGCTCCCAAACAGAAAAATAAAAAGCAACACTGGTCCTCTTACCAGAACACCGCAAACTTGGCTTGCTTTCTTGAGCTCCTTACCACGAACAAGGCTCTGATACCATGCCAAGATTGTGGGAGAGAAGGAAGGAGTCTCACTTGTAGCTTTCTTGCTTGCACAATGGGGGAATAGTACACACAAAGGTGGAGGCTGAAAACAGTTTTTCTCTTCTTAGTTGTGTAAGCCAAAAGAACTCTAGTACATAGAAATAGAAGAACCCTATATATGGGTCTCAAACCAAACTCAACTAACTAAGGTGGCATACTAACTGAGCCACGAACTAGAGTAGATAAGGATAGCTGTCATCTAGCTATTATTCATGGGCGGTGTACCAACCGCATCTATACTGACAGGTCAGTGACATAAATGCACAACGGTCACCCTGGCATATCACGAGTGGAGCTCGATATCTCAACAAAGTCAAGGAGTCCTTGAGCTCTAGCCACATAGAATCCTAGACATTCGAGAAAAGAGATTGAGGAGTAGAACCCTCAAAGAGTACCTCATCTAGTGGAAGGACTATCTAGAAGAAGATGCCACATGGATTGACGAGAGTACTCTCAACCAACAATACCCCCAATTACTTTTGAGATGAGGACATCTTAATTCCTTAAGGAGAGAAGGATGTAACACTTCGCCGTCCTCCACTGTCGCCAATAGAATCCCCCCCTTTTCATCGAAATAATCTACCACCGTCGCCGTTAGATTTCCCCCTTTTCTTTTACAAAATAAAAATAAAATTTTATAAACGAAACTTTGTTATTGCATTTCCCCCACCCCTGTCAATGCCGTCACTTGGTGGAGTTGAACTATGAGAATGAGGGGGAGTTAAACTGAGTGCTAACATAGGTGGAGATGATGACAACAGTGTTGAGATATCGAGCTCCACTCGTGATATGCCAGGGTGACCGTTGTGCATTTATGTCACCGACTTGTCAGTTGTAGATGCGGTTGGTACACTGCCCATGAATAATAGCTAGATGACAGCTATCCTTATATACTCTAGTTCGTGGCTCAGTTAGTATGCCACCTTAGTTAGTTGTCTTTGGTTTGAGACCCATATATAGGGTTCTTCTATTTCTTTGTATGAGACTTCTTTTTGGCTTACACAACTAAGAAGAGGAAAACTGTTTTCAGCCTCCACCCTTGTGTGTATTCCCCCATTGTGCAAGCAAGAAAGCTACAAGTGAGACTCCTTCCTTCTCTCCCACAATCTTGACATGGTATCAGAGCCTTGTTCGTGGTAAGGAGCTTAAGAAAGCAAGCCAAGCTCGCGATGTTCTAGTAAGAGGAGCAGTGTTGCTTTCATTTTCTGTTTTGGGAGCAGATCTCTGCAGGTAGCACAGTCGAAAATTGCAAGAGTGCATTGTCTCAGGTTGAGACGCCCTTTCTGATTTGAGGCCATTTCGGGGCCTGTTTTGGAGGCGGAAGTTTTCTGCATGCACTCAAGAAAAGGCCCAGTTTTATGATGTGTAGCCATTGTTCTACAGGTCGGTGAAAAGTTACTGTAGAAATTGCACCGTATGCTTGTGCGCAGAAATATTGGGAGTTACAGAATCATCCTTGTTGCATGTTGATGCAAAATCGTCAAAGTGACTGTGTGGTTAAATACCACTTTCGTCAGTTTTGCAGATTTGCCCTTGTGAGGCTGAAGCTGTGTTCTCTGCAGTGACAGAATTTTTTGCAGTATTCTGTAATCGCGTCTGATTCTCTTTCACAGATTGTAACTGAAAAGCTTGACAAGAACAACTTCCAAGCATGGAAGTTTAGAATGACGAATTTCCTTATGGGAAAAGGATATTGGGAATTTGTTGCAGGAAATGAAGAAGAACCAGTTCTTCCTGATATTCCCAATCAACAGCAAATGCAGGCATTCAAAGCATGGCATGAGAGAGCCAGGAAAGTTATATACTAGCTGTCTATCAGTATTTCAGACTCTATGATTATGCATATTCAGGATGCAAGTACGCCAAAGGAGGCATGGGATACTTTGTCAAAAATGTATAGCACAAATACACAAGCCAGGAAAATGCAGCTCAAGCAAGAGTTGCATAATGTGCAAAGAGAAAGTATGAGCATCAATGACTACCACATGAAGGTGAAGAAGATTGCAGATGCACTTGCTTCCATTGGGTCGCCAGTGGAAGATGATGATTTAGTTTCTGTGACCTTGAATGGTCTAGGAAAGTATTATGCACAGTTTCGGACATCCATTTCAGTTCGTGAAAGATTTCCTGATTTTGAGGAGTTGATTGCTCTTCTAATTTCTGAGGAGCAGAGAAATGGTGGTGCATCTTCTTCAGGAGGAACTTCACAAGAAACTCTCTTCTACTCAA
The DNA here is from genome assembly GCF_053477565.2 of Lygodium microphyllum. Lineage (NCBI taxonomy): Eukaryota > Viridiplantae > Streptophyta > Polypodiopsida > Schizaeales > Lygodiaceae > Lygodium > Lygodium microphyllum. The sequence goes on from NC_141156.1 coordinate 3,516,424, forward strand.
ATGCTGGAAGAGGTAGAGGCAGAGGTAGAGGAGGCCGATTTGGAGGCCGTGGTAGAAATCAGAATATGCAACAAACTCAAGAAAACCACTCCTATGGAGGAGGATGTGGTAACTCTAGAGGCAGGGGGGGCCAAAGAGGTCGTGGTGGATGGCAAAGAGGCCAAAATGCAAACAGCAATGTTGAATGCTACTACTGTGGTAAAATGGGTCATATGGCTAAAGACTGCTATAAAAAGCAGAATGACATCATGAATGGGAAATTGCAACAAGGGAATTATGCATCTTCTAGTAGATAGGGTGATGACAGAAATGAGCATTTGTTTATGGTGCAGCACATGAACAATTCTATGACAAGTGCAGAAGAAAGCAACGATGTGTGGTATGTTGACTTAGGTGCATCAAACCACATGACAGGTCATGCAGAATGGATGGAGGATGCAAGGAAAATGGAAAAACCAGGATTTGTGGAGACTGGTGATGATACTACACATCCTATTGTGCAGATTGAAAAAATACATTTTTCTGTGCAGGATGGGAAAAAGAAATACCTGTTCGATGTATTTCATGTCCCGAATATCACCAAGAATCTAGTTTTCATTGGTCAAATGGTTGAGCAGGGCTTGTAGGTCAGATTTAATCCTCATGGATGCTTTGTTGAGGATATGAAAAATAAAGGTCCCTTGATAGCAAAAGGAAAAAAGAAGGGCAGAATGTTTACGTTGGATGCAGACATGTCTGAATTGAGTGTAGCAATGTTTGCACATGGGACCGGTGTAGTTGCAGATATTGATATCTGGCATAAACGCATTGGTCATGTTAATGTACAGCGACTTAAATCAATGCAGGCCCAAAATATTGTTGCAGGATTGCCTAAATTCAAGGTTGTAGAAATGCATAAGGTATGTGAAGCCTGCCAATTTGGAAAACAGGCAAGGAAACCATTTCCTAGACATGTTCAAGAGAGTAAGAAGCCATTGGAATTAATCCACTCTTATGTGTGGACTACTAAAGCTGCATCTCTTGGAGGTTGTCATTATTTTTTCACTTTTATTGATGACTATAGCAGAAAAGTTTGGGTGTATTTTATGAAAAAGAAAAGTGAAGTTTTTGGGCATTTCAAAACTCTTAAAGCTATGGTTGAAAAAGAAACAGGCCTGCAAATAAAATGCCTAAGGTCAGATGGAGGGGGAGAGTACCTCTCAAATGAGTTTGCAAGGTTCCTGCAGGAGCATGGCATAAAACAGAATATTCATGCAGTCATACCCCACAACAAAATGGAATTGCAGAAAGGAAAAATAGGCATATTGGAGAGGTATCTCGTGCCATGCTCAACGAAAAAGACTTGCCAGATTTTTACTGGGCTGAAGTAGTTGCTACAGCAGTCTACATAATGAACAGGACTCTCACTGCAGCAATACATGGGATGACTCTAGAGGAGAGGTATACTGGTAGGAAACCAGATATTTCTCATTTGAAAATTTTTTGTTGCATTGCCTATGTTCATGTGCCAGATGAGTTGAGATCCAAGTTGGATCCAAAAGCTGAGAAGTGCATCTTTATTGGTTACTCTCTGCAGCAGAAAGGGTATAGATGCTATAACCCTTCTACTCGTAAGTTTACAGTGAGCAGAGATAATATTTTTTATGAGATGAGTAGCTGGTATAAACCAGTAAATGTGATTGATAATGTAGATGCACAAAATGGTAATGCTGCATAGAATTCACAGCAGCAGTCATAAGATATTAGTGGACCTGGAGCGTCCTCTAGCAGTGGTTCACATTCTTCGCCATGGACAGGCAGATTGAGATAATGAGAATCTTCTCAAAGCAATGCAGATAGTGGTATGCAGGTATCACGAAAAGGAAAAGAGAATGTAGATCATCCCATGTTTGATGTGAATGTAGGTCACTCTTATGTGGATGGTGAATCCAGTGGCTCAGAACAGAGCATTGATGATGAGTTGGGTATTCCTTCTATTGTTACACCTGGAGTAAGGAAGACCAGGGACGTTTTGAGAGCACCTAGGAGTGAACCTACTTTGCGCAGGTCTACCAGAGCTAGGTATCCTATGGATAGGCTGAAATATGATGGATTTACAGCCATTCACTATGCATATATGGTCAAAGTGATACAAGAACCAAAACCCACTTCTTTTGAGCAAGCCATGGAAAAAGAAAAATGGGAGAAAGCCATGGATGAAGAAATGGATGCCTTGGAAGCAAATGCTACATGGGAATTGGTACATTTGCCTAAAGGTAAGAATGCAATTGATTGTAAGTGGGTTTATAAGGTGAAGCACAATGCAGATGGTTCTGTGAACAGATACAAGGCAAGATTAGTAGTCAAGGGGTATGCACAAACATATGGCATTGATTATGAAGAAACATTCAATCCGGTTGCAAGGATGGCAACCGTAAGAGCAGTCATTGCTATGGCTGCATCAAAGGAATGGTCTTTACATCAGATGGATGTAAAGAATGCCTTCTTGCATGGTGATTTGCAAGAAGAGGTCTATATGGAGCAGCCACCAGGTTATGTGCATGTTGTTCATCTTGAGTTTGTTTGCAGGTTGAAGAAATCATTGTATGGCTTGAAGCAAGCACCTAGAGCATGGTCTGACAAGATAGGACAATATCTTGTCACTATTGGCTTTCAGATTTCCAAGGCAGACTTCTCACTTTATGTGAGAAAAACAGAGAAATGTATTATGCTACTTGTCATTTATGTTGATGATTTGATTATGACAGGTGACAGTGATGAAGATATCCTTCATGTGAAAATGCTATTGAAGCAGAAGTTTGAGATGAAGGATTTGGGAGAGCCGCGTTATTTCTTGGGCATTGAGGTGATTAGATCACCAAGTGGGATACAGCTCTTGCAGAGGCAGTATGGATTGGACATGCTGTCCAAATATGGGATGACAGGCTGTAAGCCTATTTCAGTTCCTTTGGAGCAAAATGTGAAGCTGAGCGCAGATGCAGGTGAGCTTCTGGAAGACCCTACTATGTACAGACGCATAGTAGGAAGCTTGATTTATATGACTATTACAAGGCCAGATTTGAGCTATGCTGTTGGACTGGTAAGTCAGTTTATGCAGGCTCCAAGGAAACCGCATTTGGATGCGGCTAGACGTATACTCAGGTATGTGAAGTCCACATTGCAGTATGGACTATTTTATGAGACTGGGGTTCAGATACAGCTGCATGGATACACTGATGCTGATTGGGCTGGTAGTATTTCTGATAGACGATCTACCAGTGGATATGTGTTCTCTTTTGGGAGTGCTACAGTCACTTGGAGCAGCAAGAAACAGCCTACAGTTGCCTTGTCGAGCATAGAGGCCGAGTACAGGGGTGCAGCAATGGCTGCATGTGAGGTAGCATATACACAACCTAGACTATCAAGTGAGCTTTGCTAGCAAACAACTCACTGAGATGGAAATGAACTACTAGACAACAGAAAGAGAGGGCTTGGCCATGGTGTTTGTTGTGAAGAAGTTCCGGCATTATCTATTGACTACACCCTTTACCTTTTTCGTGGACCATCAAGCCTTGCTCTATCTAGTGAATAAACCTTGCGTTACAGGATGCATAGCTCGGTGCCTCCTTTTGCTTTTGGAGTTTGACTTCTCCGTGGTTATACGGAAGGGAAAACAACACTACACGGCTAACCATATGTCACGCATCCCCATAGGAGAAGCCGATGGAGAAGGCATTGCCGATGAATTTCGAGATGTCCATCTCTTTAACCTTTCCAACGAGAGAGATTCATTCAAGACCGATCTAACACCATATTGGGCAGATGACATAGTCCAAGTGCTTGAGCACGGACTACCTGAGCAAACGATAGAGAAGGCAAGACTTAGGCGACTCATTCTCAAGATCCAACCCTACCAGTTGATAGCAGGCTAGCTGTACCACCTAGGGTAAGATGGATTGCTGCGCAGATGCATGTGCGAGCATGAGATGCACGATGTGCTCTCAGAGGCACACATCAGAATTGCTGGTGGACACTTTAGCAGAGACATGACAGCTCGTAAGGTGCTGCAGTCTCAACTATGGTGGCCAACGTTGTTTCGTGATGCAGCACGATCTGTTAAGCATTGTGACGAGTGTGAGCAGACAAAGGTCCTGATTCGCAAGGATCAAATGGAGTTGACCCCCATCACTGCACGACAACCCTTCAAAAAATGGGGAATCAACTTCATAGGACCCATCAGCCCCGTTGCATAGTATTCAAAGGCCAAATACATCATTGTGGCCACAGACTACCTAACGAAATGGGCAGAGGCGAGAGCAACACGAAAGAATGATGCTCGAATAACTGCCAAGTTCTTGTGGGAGTAGGTAATCTCACAATTCGGCTGCCCCATCAAACTTGTCAGTGACCAGGACACACACTTCATTAATGAAGTGATAGCACATCTCCTATCCACCTTTCTAACTATCCATCGGAAATCCTCTCCATACTACCCTCAAGCAAACGGCCAGGCAGAATCCACGAATAAGATTCTTGTCAACGTCCTGACCAAGGTAATCTCTCCCTCGCGCAGCGACTGGGATAACAAGCTGATGGCAGCCTTGTGGGCTTACCGCACAGCTTATAAAACGGTTGTCAGTCAGACCCCCTTTAGATTGACCTACAGAACCAAAGCAATTCTCCCTGTAGAATTCTTCGTGCCTAGCCTAATAATAGCACTTCAAGAATGCTATGCGCTCATATGTGAGAAGGAATGATGCAAGAGCTAGTTTGACAAGCACGTCAAGCAGCGCGACTTTGAACAGGGCGACTTAGTGCTCCTATACTCAGTTAAGGGGCATAAGCAAAAAATGAAGTTTAGAGATCTTGGTTCTTTCAAAGTTCGTGCAATTAGCCGAACGGGCAACATTGAGCTCGAGACTCTAGACAGCGAGGGAACATGCTTCTTCACAAGTTGTGTCAAGAAGTACTATCCTCCCACACATCCTTGGCATGAGCCACTAATGTCGGAACCGCCGGTCAAAATATGAGTAGCCACAATAACTGAAATCGATGATGAGGATATGGAAGCCATAGAGCCCACATACCTGCACATCACGGTCACTGCCAAGCAAACATGTGCCTTCAATGCCTTGATCGATGAGGGAGCAGACTTCAATGTTGTCTTGACTCATGATCATTGGATCCAACTTGAAAAACCACCATTACAGCCCACTAATGCCAAATTGAGCCCATATGGGGGCCGCTCATACGCACTTCTCAGCAAGTGTAGAACCTCCATTTCTATCGAGTCTGAGACTGTACCAATGATCTTCTATGTGTTGCCAAACGCCAAAGACGCAAGCATGGAGTCACTGCTAGGGCAAACCTTTAAAAAGGAAACTCATTGCGACGTTGATTATGAGTTGCAATGCATCCACTACGCCATAGGCAATGTTTGCATTGTTACAGCTTTCAGCAAGGGCTGCACGACCTCATCACAGTCTGCACGGCCACCGGTAGAAGTATTAGCAGCCAAATCTAAGGAGAGGGGTAATGCTCGGCCACCACCCACCAATTCTCAAGAACCGTCCCTCATAGCAGCAAAAGCTAAGGCCCAATAGCCTGCCGCTCATAGCAGCAAAAGCTAAGGCCCAACAGCCTAGGTTCCAATGGAAGCCTAAACAACTGCAACTGCTGCCTAGGAGTCGACACACACATCCTCATAAGACCCGAAACTCTAAACCTAGGAAACCAAGGGGCAGTCACAGAAATCGATGCATGATCAAGCAAAGATGGGTCCCTAAAGCCCTCTTGCATGCGCAAGGCTACTATAAGGGAAATGCTTGGATATGGATCCCTAAAGCCCCCATGGCCAAAGGCACCACTCATACATCGCCCTCAAGCTTGATCACCCTAAGTCCCATAGAACCTCAAAACCATAAGCCGCAGTGCTTTCCAGACCCATATACATCAAGCTCATCCATGCACATGCCCAAGAGAGTCAAACAAGCCTATTGGCCTAAACGACAAACATCGTCACATGAGCCATGACCCGTTAGAGCCAATCCAACTACCTTGATCCATTCTAAAGGTAGCAGTCCATCGGACGTCCCTACTACTTCCCCATCCCTAATCCAAGAGGTCCAACCACAATCTCAAGAATACCCGCGACCGCAATTATTCATTGTCAAAGGCTCTAGTGCTATTAAACCCCAACCACCAGCACGTCTTAAGCCCTCCTATGAGCGAAAATCATTTTTGACACTGGCCTCAGATCTAGCTGAAGATACGGGGGATGACATGGTTGATTGCATTAGATGACTAGATGCCACTTTCAGAGAGCTAGCTCTGAGCTACGACCGCTTGGACTTAGGCCTGTTGCCCGAACCCTTTACAATTGAAGTTCGTATGATGCCTTGATCTTGGGAGACGTTTGAACTTGCCTTCGCAAAAGCAGCTAACTCTATTGCTGAATTGCTCAACAGTGAGATCTCCAAAGAGCAAGCCCTCAAACAGCGCCTCATCACGTCATATGATCAGCGAATCACTTCTACCATCACTAACCAAGAAATTGTAGAATTATCAAAACTTGTTGATATCGAAGCCCCGTTCTTGAGGCACTGGTATACTCTTAGGTTGCAATGGGAAGTTGAAGGGTGCCAAGTCATGACAAATGCAGAGTAGTGCCACGCAATCAAAACAGCGGAGTACGACTCCACTTACGTCGCGCCAACCTCATATAGAGTGTTAACCACTCTTCGTGGCCGACCCATGGAAGAGCACATCAAAGGACACCCTTACCTCGATCTCCTTTTGACTAAGGAAGAGTTACATATTGCTAGCCCCATTGCTTTCGGTGACTTTCTAACAGATGTTCTCACTTACATCTCACACATGGGCATTCGATCTTTTGAGCTAGACCGCGAAGCTCAGTTAGAGTACAACCCCGATTTCTACACTTGGTTCCTACGTCGGTAACTCCTAGACCCATTGCAGAATGCCCTTGATCTCCTAACCTTCAATCCTAGGAAGGATTCTTCCCAAGCTGGAAGGGGAGGGGAGTGAGGCGAATCAAATTAAAACCAAGGAAAATCAAGCAAAATGCATAAACACATAAACAATGAGCGAGGTAGGAAAAATGACATGAGAACTTTGAAATAAAGGGCAAAAAGTTAAAGTCTGAAGGGAAGATTCTACATTGGATTAGATTTTACTGCTTTCATTCAACAAACATATAGAGTCTTTCTTTTCCAGCAAATTATGACTTCTCCAGTAAATTATTATTTTGAAAGCACCAATGGAAACTTGGGATCATGACACGAATAAAAGATTTTGCAGCAAGACCGTGCCCACCGACTTCCATTTACGGAGGAGGAAAGAACGCAATACCGCATCATCCTTGAAAACCGCGCCTACAACCAGCTCAAGTTTCAAACCATTCAGAACATAGAGGGTGTGGTGGCCAAGGAGGAAGCGGCCAAGAGAGTCATCGAGCAGTGCAACCTCACCAAGTACCTTGAGAAATTTGCGCAAGAGCCTAACTACATGAAGTGTGTGGAGTTTCTCAAGACATACGACCCTGACTAGGAGTACGGCACAGTGACGATGGAAAGAGGAGAAAATGCTAAACAGATGCAGGTTCACTTAAACCCAGTCTTGGTGGGGAAGGCTTTGAGATTGGAGCCAAAGATAGAGAAAAAACATAAGAGGGATGTTTATGCCATGCTGAAAATGAAAAGGGAGGATGTGCTAACTAACGACGGCATCAGCATCTAGGACATTCCTGATACAGAAGTCAGACTACAAGCAAAGCTAGTGCATGTGCTCTTCTCCAACCAGCGCTACAACTCCTTAATGCATCGAATCAGCATGCATGTGCTGGAGAATGTAGCAGCTCACACCTTGGATGAAGTCGACTGGAACGAATATGTACGCAAAACCATTGACCAGGTGGCTAAAGCACTAGCTTTAGGAAGTACACTAGCAGATGGGGAGTCCCCAGATTCCAAGGCCATAGAAAGAAAGAAGGCCTCGTCCAAGGCCTCATTCATTGGCTATGGAAGCATTTTGACGGCGCTCATCTAGGAGGCAATGAAGGAGACACAAGGTGTAGAAGAAGGAGAAGGAGAAACGTTGGATAGGTCACCCCCTCACCAGGACCAAGAGAGGTCCAGTGACAGGACCGAAGGTGATGAGGGAGGGCAGAAACAAGAAGAACAATCGAGCAAAAAGCAGGCTAAGAAACCCAAGAAGAAGACGGCACACAGGAAAAAGAAGTAGGATGAAGGCCGCAAGAAGAAGAAAGAGGATTTGGAGAGGGCAAAAAGAGAATCCCTCAAGCAAGCCCAAGAGAGGAAAAGGAAAGAAAAGGAAGAAAAAGAGAAACTGGAGGAAGAGTGCAAGAAAATTGAAGAAGAAAGGCAAAGAAGAGCTGCTGAGCAAGAAGAGGAACTGAGAAGGAAGGAGCAGGAGGACTTGGGCGAAGCTACACGTCAGTCAATCGAGCAACAGAGTAGGGCCGATGATCTGGGAGCCTTGAGCCCACTGAGGGAAGAAGGGCCTGGTTCCAGCATGCAGGTACTAGAAATCACACCGCATGCTGTCCTTGAAGGCAAAGGCAAGGCCCTTATCCACCCTATCCCTACCCTCATGGTGCCTCCCACCAAACCAACCATCCTCACCCCTAGCATCCCCACCAGCGTAGACATCCCCAACTTTGTGGCATGGATGTAGTATTTTATTAATAAAGAAATGGCCCAGGGAAAGAGCATGGAGACCACGGCCATGGGGCAAAAGAGACCAGCCATAGATGGTGAGTCGAGACAGGACCAGAAACGTCAGAAAGTGGAGGCCTCGACCACTCCAATCCACACAACAGTGACGCCACCAGCCAATTACGATGAGTACTAGTCCCAACTAACCTTAAGCAATTGAGGGGATTTCTTGGCCATGTGGGCTATTACAAAAGTTTTATTGCACACTTTGCAACAAAGGCAGCCCCTTTGCATAAAATCCTAATAAAAGATGCCGATTTTACATGGACCACTAATTGTGATGAGGCATTTAATATCCTGAAGCAGTGTTTGATTGAAGCACCCATCTTGTAGCCTCTTGATTGGACGAAGGAGTTCCATGTTCACACTGATGCATCAGTTGAGGGCCTAGGTGTAGTATTATGCCAAAAGGGCCCCTCTAAGTTAGATCAACCAATCTATTATGCAAGTTAGAAAGTAACTGATAGAGAGCGGAACTACACAATGACAGAGCTTGAGTGTCTAGCAAATGGTGTTTGCTTTGGAGAAGTTCTGATATTATCTGTTGTTGATGCATTTCAAATTCTATGTGGACCATGAAGCCCTTTCCTTCTTGATGAGCAAGGCCAACGTGAGATGGTTTCTTCTATTTCAAGAGTTTGACTTTAAAGTGGTTACCAAAACCGTTCGCTCTCATGTCCTAGTGGCTAATCACCTTTCGTGAATTCCTCAAAGCAATGATGAAGACGAGCAAGATGATCGAGACCTTCTTGATGTTTCCTTATTTCTAGTCAAAACAGTTACCCCCCATGGTACACAAACATAGCTAACCTCCTGGCAACCCAACAATATCCCCATGGCATTTCAAGCCGTGAGAAGAAGAAGCTTCTGTTGGAATCATCCCCCTACACACTGCTAGGGGGCGCTTTGTACAAGAAAGACAAGGAAAAAGTCTTGCAAAGATGTGTTGCAGGAGAAGAATGGGCATAGTATTGAAAGCATGGCACAAGCTCTGTGGTGGACACTTCGCAAGAGAAGCGACAGCTAGAAATGCCTTACTTGGGTGGCCAACCCTCCATAAGGATGCTTATGATTACTACAAACAGTGTGATGCTTGTCAGTCAATGGGAAAGCCTACCAAATCTAGTGCCATGCCACTGGAACCTATCCTTCCCTTGAAGCCGTTCGAGAAGTGGGGTATTGATTTTGTGGGGGCCCATTGATTCGCCAACTAGAAAGAAGCAAAATAGATACATCTTGGTATATACGATTATGTCACAAAGTGGTGTGAAGCTAAAGCTTTGAAGTGGGATGATGGTAATATTGTGGCCTTATTCCTTTACGAGAATATCATCGCCCATTTTGGCAGTCCCCTAGAGCTTGTCAGTGAGGACAGAGGTGTCCACTTCCTTAACAAAATTATGGAAGAATCTATTTAAGATCTGCCATCACAAGTCCACCCCCTATTACCCTAGAGCTAACGGCCAAGTTGAAGTCACCAATCGTATCCTCTGCTCGATCCTATCAAGAATGATAGTTGCACATCATCGTGATTGGGATGATCGACTTATAGAGGCACTCTGGACGTACAAAGCCTCCCATAAGGCAGCTACAAGACAAACTCCTTTCCAGCTGGTGTATGGAATAGAAGTCATCTTTCCTATTGAACTCGAGCTACCCCCTCTATGCATGGCCATCAATGAACACTTGGGAGATGTCGAGTCCCTGCAATGCTATCTTTTGTACTTGGAGTGTCTTGATGAGATGCACAGGATGGTCCTACAGTGCATGGAAGCCACACAAGCTCACATAAAGGTCTATCATGACAGCTTCATTAAGCAGGAGTTCAAGGAAGGTGACTTAGTTCTCACTTATGATTCCCGATTTAGCAAGTTTCTAGGCAAGCTTCAACAAAACTGGATGGGTCCTTATAAGGTACTTGCCGTCAATCCAAATGGCTCAGTCCAAGTCCAAAAAGTTGATGCCTCTGATGATCCCTTCTTGATCAATGGCTATCTCTTAAAGAAGTATTTCCCTCCTTGGGGATCTTAACAATCATAGTCCACCTACCCTTCCCCTTTTGGGTGTCGCACTATCTTTCTCCTCATGCTATTGATAGCCATTACACTCTTCTTTATGAGGCGGCATCCTTCTGCTAGCCCCTCCTAGACACCTCCTATCCTTACTATGTTCTCCTCTTGTCTGATCTAGTAGTGGTGGTGAAGATGGTCCTGATACATGGTATTTCTACCATTCTCTTTATTCAAGAACAACAAAAAACAAAAAAAAGAAAATATATATATATATATATATCGGTCATGGGAGAAAAGGACTTAGGTCCTTGTCATGCCAACCTATTCTTTGAGAAAATGTGGAAACACTATCGGGAGTAGGAAAGAAGACAGAAAAAAAAGAAAAAATAACATAAAAGAAAAAAAAACTGCTATGGCAGAAAAGGAAGCAATTCCCTGTCATAGTCGGCCTCGTTCCGAGGAAAGGTGGAAACACCCTTGGATGGGAACTTGGTTGTGGAAAAGGTGGTAACACCCCACACTCTAGGATAGCCAAATCATCAATAGACACTTTTCTAGAAGAAATTCCAAAGCCACCTCCCTTGGTGTGATGTCTTTGTACTCCCCGCAGAACATGTGATTCCCTCACACAAATGACATGATCTCCAAAAAATCTACAGTACTAGATATATGGGGCTACCTCCCTAGGTACGCCTCATCTTCAACACCCTGATGACAATAATAGACAAAGCGATCTTCATTGACAAAAAATTGAGAGATGAGAGCTTTCATCCTAACAGGATGGGTTGTGAGTATGGGCTACCCTCTGTATTTATCAACAGAGTGTGAGACAAAGAGTGGGGTGAGTAACCATTCCTTGCCCTTGACATTTAACAGAGAGGTGCGATGTGTGAATGGAGTGTTGCATGCACGGGTTGGGCCTCTCAATGCACAATGCACGATTTGTTCCTGTGCATTGCACTATAAGGCTCCCTCGCCTTCCCTCTCATACTTTATGCCAACACACAAGATGAGATATACTATTGCAGCACCATCAAATGTACACAAGGCATACAACCTCTGCACAAGTGACTGTGAGGATAACATCAATGGGTTTTAGGAATGGGCTTCCCTCCTGTATTTATCAATAGAGATGTCTCCCTGGGTATTGATACTGCATGGTCCTTATCCCACTAGATGTGTATGTGCTGCAAAGACACCTTGGTCTCTCCTGTATCCGACTGCGACACAATATGTGACATCGACAGTCAACCTCGATTCTTTCCAACATAGGCCAATTTTTTCTCACCCTATACCTTTTTTTTATTAGTGATGATCAGGTTTTAAGTGTGGGGATATCATCAGTTGGTCTGATGTGTGGTCCTAGGTCCTTAATGTTCGGTTTACCCTTCCCTTTAAGGTTTTAAGTGTGGGGACGCATCCCTGCATGTCTATGATGTATACCCCCTTCCATATGCCTCAATTTGATCATGCATCTATGCCATGACCCGATTTGACCTTGATGGGGTCCCTTCCCCACCCACCCTTTCACTTTCACCCAACTCCTGGGGTCGTTCTTTCTCTCTTTCCCTTTATCCCTTGTTTTGCAGTTTTTTATGTGAACACATCCTACATTGACCGGAACCCCAATCTAACCTTCCAACCCTATTCTTCCCTTTGAATTGACCATTTTTCCTTTTTACCAACCCATGTTCCACCAGACAGTTCTTGAGTTATTAATTTTTGAACCATTTTTTGACAATTGGCCGTGTTTCAATGTAAACACATCCTTTTTGCTTCGAAACAATAATCTGACATGACAACCTTGCCCTACACCTTCATATGAATTTTTTTCTTTTTATAACCTATCATTTTGATGCACGGTTTATCGGTTATTAATTTTTACGGGTTTTCAAGATATTTTCATGCATATTTTTTTACATTTTTCCATGTGAACATGCCCTATTTTCACTAGAATTCCTATTCACTTTGACAACCATGTCTAGCTACCCTTTTTCCACATTTTACCTTTTTTCTCCACCCTATTTTGCCCGTTGGATTTTTAGTCATTAAATTTATATTGTGTTTTCGGGCATCTTTTTTGTGTTTTTTGCATGTGCATCTCTCCTCATTCCCTCAAAAATGAGTTTTGATGTACAAGCCCTACGCCTCCCCTTTCCCAAATCTTTTTCCTTTTTACTACCCTTTGTTCTTATACTTGGTTCTTCCCATACTAATTTTTGAGTTCATTTTTTAGTCTGTTTTTTTGGGTTTTTCCCATGTGAACGCATCCTATCTCAGTCGGACCTATGTTTTGAAGTGCGAGGTTTGATGGCGCCTTATTTTACCAATTTTACCTTCTTTCCACCTTGCATTTTGACCCCGAATTTTCTGATATTAATCATTGTATGTATTTTTGGGCTCATTTTTTGCATTTTTCCCGTGTGACTACCCTGATTTCTCCTTGGATAGCCAGTTTCACATTTCCCTCATCTTCATCTCGCTGTCCAACCCATTTTTCCTTTTTACAAAATTTCGTTCCGATGCACGCTTTGCGTGTTATTAATTTTTCTTTGTATTGCCATGGTGTCGCGCACCTTGCCTTGCGCGTGAACGCGCATGTTTTTGCTTTTATGTGCCTTGTGACGTCCCCTTGGCGTCCGTGACTCCCTCGCCACCGTCGTACCCTGTCTCCTCCCATCGACAGAAAATTTTTTACCCCTGTCCCGCGCCTATGCACAAGACACAGGGAGCTACCTTGTTTTCTTTTTCAAACAACATTTATTTTTTTAAAACACACAAATATCTTTTATTTTTTTCTTTTTTTTTAATTGAAAAAATTCACTCCCCCCCCTTCCGAACAGTTTCCCCCCTCCTTCCTCCCTCTTTCCTCTCCTCTTCTTTCCCTCTCTTTCTTTCTTCTTGTGTCTCCCCGACCCCTCCTCTCTCTCTCCCTCGCCTGCGTCTCCTTCTTCTACCCCTCTTCTCCTCCTCCCACCTCTTCTTCCTCCTCCTCTTCTTCCTCGTCCTCGTCCTCGTCCTCCTCTTTCTTCATCTTGTTCTCTTTTCCCCTACCCACCCGTCGTCTGCTACCCCCATACCCCACCCCCCTATCCACTCGTCGTCTGCCACCCCCTACCCCTTCCCCATACCTGCCCGCTCACCGCCTCCCCTCCTTCCCCCTCGCCTCCACCTGCCATCTTGGCACCGGCTCCTCTCCTTCACTGCGCTTGTTGGCCACCTGTTGACGCCCCTCTGCTCGCCACCTCCTACCTCCTCCTCTTCCTCTTCTTTATCTCCTCCACACCTCCCCCGCCACCCCCACCTAGTTGGCCCCAAACCCCCCCCCCCCCCCTCCCCCATCCAACCAAACCCCACCCCCCTGCCTCCCCATTAAGCCCCCCTTCCCACCCCCTCACCCCCCTATTAGCCCCCCTTTCTCCCGCACGCCCCCTGTCTTACTTGCAGGAGTGCGTGCTTGTGACGTTTGTGTGGGTTTGTGCGTGGATTCGTACGCGTGGACATGCTTGTGGGGTCATCGCAGTTGTTCACATGCCGATGTGCATGGTTTTTTGTGTGTGGTCGGTGTGGCCATGGTCTTCGCGGGTGTTCACACGTGAGGACGCTTGTCGGCGGACTTGTTCCTGGGCGTGTGCGGTCGCATCATGCACAGCCCGTGTACCTCCTTTTATTTTTCAAAAACCCTAGAAAACACCTAAAAATACCTAAAAACACTTAAAAATAATTAAAAAATTCATATAAATCCAATAAAAATCCAAAGATAACTAAAAAATTCCTTGACAAATTGAAAAGCTTTTTGAATTATTTTCTTAGTTATAATTATAGAAACTTAATTGCAAGAAATTAAGAATATTCAAAATCCTTCTTAAATTCATTGAAAATCAATAAAAAGTAGACATAATTCCAAAAAATTTCAAAAAACTCCACTAACTCATTTAAATATTTTTGGCATGTTCCATATGTTAAAAATGCTGTATCCAATGGAAAAAATATTATTTTAAGACCAAACTACTAAAATTTTTACCTAATTTAATCAAAATTCCATTTTACATTCCGAAATATGCTGAAAAATTGAGACACATTGTTGAAGCCTAATTGTTTAATTCTCACTAAGGGTTGTTGCAGAAATCTTGTTATTAAATTTGTTTTAAAAATAAAACCATAATAAATAAAAATAAAAAAATAAACAATTAAAAAACACATAAATAATAATAATAATAATAACAACACACAAACCCTAATCACAACTAATAAAACTCAATAGGACCACATTTACCTTGCCTTGATATTTTCTTTTTAAAAAAGTAAGATGTTCCATTTTTTTCAAGTTAGTGGCTTTTGCTTTTTTGTTGGACTCTTTGCATCTTGGGACTAATCCATGCACCCTCAGTTTCTTGCATACACACCCCTACCAGGTATTTATTTTTTATATTTTTTCTTTATTTATTTTTTGTCACCCCATAACCACGATTAATTGTTAAAATGAACTTTAATCAACCACTTTTTCACTCGCGCTCGTGTGAAATACACATTTTTCTAATAAAATAAAATAAACCAACCATTCAATAGCACGTGCTTCGTGCGCTACAGAGACATCTAAGTTTATTTAAAAATAAACTCAATGTCATAAGTGCACGCACTACACAAAAAGTGCTAAACACACACACTTAATTTTTAATCCATGAATTTGCATTTAGGGACCACAGTCTGGATGTCGGAGTCCGGGTTTCGTTTAAAGCACAGCTTTACTCTAATAATTTGTAATTAACATTTTAAGAAGGAACTGTCGTTTTCTTATTAAGGTTTAACACTTAATAAAAGTTCACCCATTTTTAAATAATTTCTTGAAACAAACCATTCATTAAAACTAATTCCCCTCACTGCACTTATTCCCTTTTTTAATAAAAGTGCTTCATGGGATGGGCACGTGCCGTCTTTCGAGTTGTAGTTGCTTACCGAAGTTATGGTTATGTTATGAGTGGATTGTTGTTGTATTATGGTTTGGTTTCTATGATATGATAATAGGTATGGTCAGTAGTTTTCTTTTTTGCCTGATACAGGGATTCAATGTGCTTGTTTGTTTTGCATCGCATGAAGCTTTCGGTCACATATGTGTAGAGGTCATGTCGATTTTTTTCTAGGATGTGGATTGCTTAGGGTGGTCAATCGGTCAGTCATGTCTATGTGTGTTTATTATGGTTGATCTCTTATTTCTAGTTATTTTGTTGTTTTGCAGGCATTCACTGTGATTCTTTGTGTGTGTGGTGTGTGTGTAATCTATCTGAATGGTGACTCATGTTCCTCCTCTAGTTCAGTACGTCCCATTGGAGTCTCACGATTATTCTTTACTGATGGAGTTCGAACTTATTGGCAAAGTAGGCTTAACCAAGTTCATCGCACTCTCATTACCACTCATCCTAGAGAATACTGATACTTGTGATCAGTTTCTAGCCTCTTACAGTAAGAGGTCTAGTCCTATTAAGAGGAATAGTTGTTCAATTGACGCCTAAAAGTTTGGGCAAGGCTCTGTCTTTACCCTATCGGGGAGACTCTTTCCCTACTGCTCAACAATTGTTCTTGAATGAGGATATCCTCAAATTGTTGCAGAGGTAGACACATGATGCGTTGGATCCCAAGAAGGTTCTTACCACTTCTGGCATTAATGTCATAATAGATATCTCCCACGGATTTATCTTTAACAAAATTCATCATTCTCTTCATATTCTTCATAAAATTCATCAACCAACAAAGAGAACACAAAAGAAAAACCACTTTGAATGGAAATAATCACATATGATTCATCTTCATTGTCTTCATAGTTTTCTCTCATAGATAGATACATTGTTTTCCATAGAATTGGCTATCTCTGACTCTCTCTTTCTCTCTCAATCAATAGTACATCATCTCCTCACTACAATAATCAATAATAACTCATAATAATCATTCTTAGGTCGTGAATGCCCCTTCTAAGATGTGTGTCTGATATGAAAGGTCACCAGAGCCACTACAATGACTCTTCATAGCTCACGATTGTCACTTCACTCCAGTCTTCTCTTAAGTCTTCAGCAGCTACTTCTTCCACCTTGAGCTCTTTTGAACTTACATTCACCTCTTTCCAAGGCTAGAAAAATTTCCCAAATCACACATACATTCCACATAACACTTACATAGGCATACAGAATAGAACTGAATAGGAACAGAGTAGGAACATAGCAAGAACAGAGGCTCTACAGAAGCTCAACAGAGGGTTACATAAGGTCAACCGAAAACATTAGAACCTCATAACTCATACTAAACCCATTCCAAACTATCAAAAACTATTGAATGAGCTTTCAAAAGACCTCAACCTTCTTCAATCATCAATCCATGCTTCATATAGAAGAAAATCAGAACAAAACAGAAGCTAAACAGAAGGTATCATAACCAATTATAACCTCATCAGAACCTCTTAGAACATCACAGAACCTCATATTTCCACTGAGAATCATCTTGAGCTTCCAAAACACTCTCAAACACTTCCAAAACAACTAAAAATCACTCAGAATCCATCAAACATCAACCATTCAAGCCTCAAAAACAACAAAAATCAACCAAAAAATCTAGTCATTTCAATATTCAACATATCTCCACACTTAATAATGAAGCGTCCTCGTGACCTAAGAAAGAGGTAATATAAGTTCATTAAAAAGCTCAATTCGATCTTCTTTAGTATATTCAATAATCCACCCAACCACGACCCCAACTTGTCACCTATATCTAAGAAAGAATACAACTAAAGGAAAATACCTTTATCCAGTAACACATCTTATAAACAATAGAAAGTCATGACAAATTTGTAAAGGATATAAGAAGTTCTTCAGCTTTGCATCGTAGGCTTTCAATCCACCATCGCCATCACTGCCAATAGTCGAAAAGAGAGCTCTCGAACAAATCCAATATTCAACCACTAGGAACTCATCACAGAAAAATTAACACAACACAAACACAAAACAATCATCTGAATGGCACCTCCAAAAGAGAGATATATCATTAAGAAGCATAGAAGATACATCCAAGGGTATCAATGAAGGTGATTCCTCATGAAAGCTTGATGATTACGAAAATGATTCATGGATAAGGATTCATCTACAAAAGATTGTGGAGGATTTTGAAAGAATTGAAGGCAGCACATCTGTTCTAGAAAAACAAGGTATCTACTAGGTAGACAAAGGGCATGAAAATATAGGACATCCAGTTGGTGGGAATCAATGTTCACATTGACATTCATACGTAACTTTGAAATGGCCTTTTGATCATTATGGGAATGCCTATGCATATATGCTAGGTACCAAGCAAAGTTGGCTGTCAATCTCACTGAAGGATTTGGAGATTGTGAATATTGTTGGGCGAAATGGATATAATTTTGGTATGCTAGCAGATGTCCAGTCCCCTGGAACTAATGTCCAATTAATTTGCGGTCCCGTAAGAGAATCAGCTGAGCTCCATCCCCGTCTTTTTGGAATCTGCTGATCAAATCCTTCATACCCATAAACCAACTGAGGGGGTTGAGAAATAGAAGTGGTAGGAGATGGAAGAGGAATGGATAAAAGAGGATGAAGAGATGGGTAGCCTTAAATCATAAAATGAGGAATAAGCTAAAGAAGGATTAGCTAAGAATTTAGGCGAATTAGTTAAGAAAGGTGTTAATTGATAAGCAGGAAAAGTAGAAGAAATATGGATAAACGGGGAAGGACAAGACGGAGAAGGGAAAAATACCCGATCTTCAATGAAAGAACAATAGATAAAGGTTGGAATTTGAGGTGCACCCTAAGGTTGGAAAAGGAGAGGTAAGTTGGATGCTGAGTTGGATTGATAAAGGGAAAAATAAGCATTATATCGATGGGCCATTTGTTGATAATAAAATAAGCTAGGAATAGAGGGACCTAAAGCAAATCGTTGATGGTAGGCATCAAAGAAGGATGAATCAAATGGATGGTTCTTGGAAAGATAAGCTAAAAGATCCACCCTCAGTTGGTTAGTGTTCTGCACATGAGTAGAGGCTTTATTGTATCGTTGGTTCAAGACTACAGAATCAATCATTATATGCCATAAAATGTTAGGGCAAGCAACCACTTTAGAATAATAGCATTGGAACATTTCATCTATTCTCAACTCCAAATGTTTGACGTATAAGGCAGCTTATAAGACCACAACTCCTCATACCAAGCTAGATCTTCATCATCAGGAATCAATAGATCACCTCGTAAATACATATAACACAACATCATTGTATTTGAAGTCACAGATAAGAGGAGGAGGAGGAGGAGGAGGAGGAGGAAGAAGAAGAAGAAGAAGAAGAATAAGAATAAGAAGAAGAAGAAGAAGAAGAAGAGGTGGGAGGAGAAGAGGGGGAGAAGAAGGAGATGCAGGTGAGGAATAAAGAGAGGGAGGGGTCGAGAGAGAGAAGAAGAAAGAAAGAGAGGGAAAGAAGAGGAGAGAGAAGAGGGAGGAAGGAGGGGGGAAAATTTGTAGAGAAGGGGGGAGGGGGGAGTGAATTTTTAAAATGAAAAGAAAGAAAGAAAAAAAGATATTTGTGTGTTTTAAAAAATAAATGTTGTTTGAAATAGAAAATAAGGTAGTCTCCCCCGCGTCCACATAGGTGCGAGACACGATTAAAAAATTTTACGTCAACAGCAGGAGTAGACGGGACCAGGATAGTGGCAAGGGAGTCGCGGATGCCACGGGGATGTTGTGAGGCATGTAAAAGAAAAAACACGCGCATTCACATGTGAGGCGAGGCACGTGACAACACAGTGATACAAAGAAAATTTAATAACACGCAAAGCATGCATCAAAACAAAATTTTGTAAAAAGGAAAAAATGGGCCGGATGATGAGAGGAAGATGATGGAAAAGTGCAACAGGGTGTCCAAGGAAAAATTAGGGCAGTAATAGAGGAAAAATGCAAAAAACAAGCCCAAAAATACATATGAGGATTAATATCAAAAAATTTGCGTGCTGAAATCCAAGGCAAAAAGAAGGAAAAATGGGCAAAATAAGGTGCCCATCAAAGCTAGCACGTCAAAACACGAGTCCCGACTAAGATAGGATGTGTTCACATGGGAAAAACCCAAAAAAATAGACTCAAAAATGGACTCAAAAATTAATACGGGAAGAACCGAGTATCGGAACGAAGAGCAGTAAAAGGAAAAAGGTCCGGGGGAAGGGGAGGCACAGGGCTAGCACATAAAAACTCATTTTCGAGGCAATGAGGAGGGGTACACATGGGAAAAACACCAAAAAGACATCTGAAAACACATTAAAAATTAAAAAACTAAAAATCCAGTGGGAAAAATAGAGTGGAAAAAGAAGAAAAAATATGGAAAAAGGGTGGCTAGACACGATTGTCAAAGTGAACGGGAATTTCAGTGAAAATAGGGCATGTTCACATGGAAAAATATAAAAAATTACGCACGAAAATATCCCAAAAACCTGTAAAAATTAATAATTGATAAGCCCTGCACCGGAATGACAGGGTGTAAAAAGAAAAAATGTCATATGGAAGGAAAAACGATGTGTTCACATGGAAACACGACCAATTGACGGAAAATAGTTCAAAAATTAATAATTCAAGAACCGTCTGGTGGAACAGGGGTTGGTAAAAAGGAAAAATGGTTAGTTCAAAGGGACAAATAGGGCTAGAAGGTTGGATTGGGATTCCAGTGAACGTAGGATGCGCTCACATGAAAAATTTCAAAATAAGGGATAAAGGAAAAGAGAAAAGGAACGGCCCCAGGAGTGGGTGAAAGTGAAAGTGTGGGTGGGGAAGGGACTCCATCAAGGTAAAATCAATCATGGCATAGATACATGATCAAATTGAGGTATATGCAAGGGGGTATACATCATAGATGCGCAAGGACACGTCTCCACACTTAAAACCTTAATGGGAAGGGTAAACCAAACATTAGGGACCTAGGACCACACATTAGACGGTGACATCCCCACACTTAAGACCTGACCATCACTAATAAACAAAAGGTGTAGGGTAAGAAAAACTTGGCCCATGTTGGAAAGAATTGAGCTTGACTATCGAAGACGCATACTGTGTCGTAATCGGATGCAGGAGAAACCAAGATGTCTTTGCAGCACATACATATCTAGCGGGATAGGGACCACGCAGTAGCAATACCTAGAGAGGCAGCTTTGTTAAGAAAATTGTGAGAAACCTGCGATGGCGAAGAATATTGCACTCAGCTCACGGTCACTCAAATGGAATGAAAGAACAGTCACTTGCCCCCAGTACTAACAGCACTAGAAGGAATCATAATTGAAACCAAAATCTCACACTTAGGTTAGGAATCGACAAGGGGGATGGTACAAAAGGAGTATGCCAGGGTGCAGAGTTGATAGTGCATTAGTGTGTCCGACCTTGTTTGGCATAGGTGCAAGCAGAAAGGCCATGGAGCCTTGTTGTGTAGTGTATAGAAGAGAATGATGTGTCCTATGGTGATAGCAGAGACCAGTCCTGTGTGTGCATAGGGAAACAAGAACGTACATGACTCTAATTGTTGTAACGTCCCTCAATTCTCACCTCTCAATAATTGATTTCGGAAACACTAGTCACACTCAACCCCCCTCTATCTCACACTCTATTAATAGATATAGGAGGGCAGTCTGTTCCTAAAACCCATTGATATTATCCTCACAATCACTTGTGTAGAGGTTGTATACCTTATGCGCATTTGATAGTGCTGCAGCAGTGTATCCCGCCCTGTGCTAGCATACAGTGCAAGAAGGAAGGCTAGGGAGCCTTATAGTGCAGTGCACATGAATAGATCATGCGTTGTGCATTGAGAGGCCCAACCCATGCATGCAACACTCCATTATCTATTAAATGTAAAGGGCAAGGACTGGTTGCTTACCCCACCCTCTGTCTCACACTCTGTTGATAAATACAGAGGGTATCCCATACTCATAGCCCATCTTGTTAGGATGAAAGCTCTCATCACTCAATTATTTTTCGATGAATATCACTTCATCTATTATTGTCATCAGGGTGTTGAAGATGAGGTGTACCTAGGGAGGTAGCCCATATATCTGGTACTATAGATTTTTTGGAGATCATGTTGTTTGTGTGAGGAAATCACATGTTCTGCGGGGAGTACAGAGAGACAACACACCAAGGGAGGTGGCTTTGGAATTTCTTCTAGAAAAGTGTCAGATGATGATTTGGCTATCCTGGAATGCGGGGTGTTACCACCTTTTCCACAGCCAAGTTCCCATCCAAGGGTGTTTCCATCTTTTCTCAAAATGAGGCCTACTATGACAGGGAATTGCTTCCTTTTCTCCCACAGTAGTTTGTTTTTTCTTTTTTCTTTTATGCTATTTTTTCTTCTCTTCTTTCCTACTCCCGAGGATGTTTCCACCTTTTCTCGAATAATAGGTCGGCATGACAAGGACCTAAGTCCTTTTCTCCCATGACCGGTATATATATATTTTTTATTATTTTTTTATTTTGGTTTTTTTTTTGGTTTTTTGTTATTCTTGAATAAAGAGAATGGTAGAAATAACACGTGTCAGGACCATCCTCACCACCACTGCTAGATCAAATGAGAGGAGAACAGAGTAAGGATGGGAGGTGTCTGGGAGGGGCTAGCAAAAGGATGTCGCCTCATAAAGAAGAGCGTAATGGCTATTAGTAGCATGAGGAGAAAGATAGTGTGATGCCCAAAAGGAGAAGGGTGGGTCGATTGTGATTGTCAAGATTCCCAGGGAGGGAAGTACTTTTTCTAGCGATAGCCATTGATTAGGAAGGGATCATCAGAGGCATCATCTTTTTGGACTTGAATTGAGCCATTCAAATTGATGGCAAGTACCTTATAAGGACCCATCTAGCGTTGTTGAAGCTTGCCAAACTGGGAATAAGCTTCTACTCTTTCTCCAGAGGACTGATCAACAAATGGCCCATCGATATAATGCTTATTTTTTCCTTTATCAATTCAACTCAGTAACCATCTTACCTCTCCTTTTCCAACCTCAGGGTGCACCTCAAATTCCAATCTTTACCTATTTTTCTTTCATTGAAGTTCGAGTATTTTTCCCTTCTCTGCCTTGTCCTCCCCATCTATCCATATTCCTTCTACTTTTCCTGCTTATCAATTAACACCTTTCCTAACTAGTTCACCTAAATTCTCAGGTACTCCTTCTTTAGCTTATTCCTCATTTTATGATTTTGCCTACCCATATCTTCATCCTCTTTCACCCATTTCTCTTCCATCTCCTACCACTTCTATTTCTCATCCCCCTCAGTTGGTTCGTGGGTATGAAGGATTTGATCAACAGATTCCAAGAAGACAAGGATGGAGCTGAACTGAGTCTCTTATGGGACCATAGATTAATTGGCCATTAATTCCAAGGGACTGGAAAACTGCTAGTCAAGCATACCAAAATTATCTCCATTTTGCCCAACAATATTCACAATCCCCAGATCCTTCAGTGAGATTGATAGCTAACTTTGATTGTTACCTAGCATATATGCATAGGCATTCCCATAATGATCAAAAGGCCATTCCAAAGTTATGTATGAATGTCAATGTGAACATTGATTCCCACCAAGTGGATGTCCTATATTTTCATACCCGTTGTCTACCTAGCAGATACCTTGTTTTGATGCAAGGAGGCATATTTCACGGTGGATTCCGTGCCACGGTGGATTCCATGAGGTTTTACGGTGGATTCCGTAAACTTTTATGACCGGGGCTCATACACAAAGTGGATTCTTTGTGTGAGAAGTTGATGGGGACGCCTGTCCTTTTCGGGCATTTCATTAATTTAGTGTGTACATGGGTGATTCCATAGCGGGTGATTCCGCAAAATGCATATTAAATTAATAAACGTTTATGAGTTTAGAGTGCACACTCGTAATAAATTAAGGTTAGGATTTATTTCTAACCAGTTGATTTATTGATGTAGTTGAAGACTGCTAGGTAATCATTTTTGTCGGTTTAATTGTATTATTTTACTAACGATTGTGAATGCTTCAGTTGATGTGTAGAGATAGCAGCAGTGGGGCGGAGGAAAGCATTGGAGGATAGCGAGTATTCGATTTATGGATTATATTTTGATGGGCGCATACCTTAGGCATGACGCCTATATTTTGTCATGCCTATTTATTGACGCATCGGATATTTATTATTATTTTGTATGCGCATGTGCGCACGATTATGTTATTTCTATTTGGACATTGTATTGGGCGTCAGACTCTTTGGGCACCGTCCATTAGCTTTATTCTTATTTTGTGTTAAAGCAAACTCAAAAGCTAAAAGCTTGCTATTTTGTAATTTGGGCTATTATTTGAGCTTGAAGATGAATAATACATAAAATACATGCTTTTTGGAGCGCTCGCACAAGGCATGGGGGAAGATTGCACCCAATTGGTCTCTTGCTCTTGTCGTTCATGCTTTTTACCTTGTAATTTGTGCAAAAAGTAAAGTTCTATTGTTCTTGGGGACCTTTCGGCATTCACTACGCGAGCGTACAGCATCCGATCTGCGCACCAGTGGTATCAGAGCGAAGCTGAGATCAAGAGCTTCCAATCGCTACCCATCTCGTGCAAAGGCGGAGCTCCTGGAACGATCAGGCTCTACGGTCAATCTCGTCGCGAACCATCGATACAGGCAGATTTCAGGCGATCAAGAACCCCCGTTTCCATCATCGGATCGCGAAGGACCGGTCTGCAGAGGCGGAGGACCACTCCTACATCCTCACATACAAGTCATCAAAAACCAGTGAGATAAAACTCCATAGCTCACAAGCTTAAAAGCTTTGTCGTTTAATAAGCCTAGTATTAAAGCTTATAAGCTTTAAGAAGCTTAAAAGCTTCAAATTCGTCACGTCGGGACAAGAGGAGATCTCCGAATTTTCCGTCGGCAGCAAAAACGCCCCCCCCCCCCCCCCCCATTTGTTGATTTTTAAGCCCGCCCTAAGCTTAATTACTTAAGCTCCTTAATCAGTCAGGTCCTCACAAACTCCAGGTCACACACAGTCAGTCAGATTTGGCAAGTCTATCAAGTTGAAGTACTATAAGTTCCATAAATCGACTAAGTTTTGCAACTCTGCAAGTCACATAAGTCTGCAACTCTACAAGTCAGACACATCAACTGGAGTCAGAACTGACTTGTGCTCAAAACTCCTAGAAGGGCTGTTCCTACGCAGAAACTCCGAACTGCAAAGTTGTTCATTGAAAGGTACTCTACCCATACGCAGGTTTGCTGAAGCATTTTCAGCATAGGAAGAAGGATAAAACGCAGATTTTTTGAAGATTGTGAACACCCAAAAACACATAAGCCTTGTATTCCCGAACTTGAGCTACGCTCATCCCGCTAACTTGATTTTGAGTGAGAAAGGTCTTTTGAGTTTTGCAGGATGACGGAACCACATATGGATGATCTTATGGCTGAAGGCGACCTACCTGAACCTATGATGGAGCAAAAGCTGGACTTAATCATGATGCAATTGGAAGAAGAACGAAGGGCTAGGCAAGCATTGCAAGTTCAACTGGAAAATTTATAGAGATCGTCTACTGACAAAGACGAACCTCAATCTGAAGATCTTACTCGATGTACCATCGACGCAACTCTCGAAGCTCAAACCATCTGCAAGGAATCAAAGATAAGTAAAAGAAGTTTCAAATTTCGTACTTTCAATGGCATACGAGAAGGAAAAACTGTTCTAGCATTCATTAGTCAGTTTGACGACTACTTTCATGAGGAAACCTATGCAGATATGAGCCTCTCTATGAGTGCTAGTCCCTCACCCGTGGTGTTGATTCATGAGAGAAGAGTTCTGATACCTCCTCTCTCACTAACAAGCAAGACCATCTTGCACCTTGGCTACTTTTGTACTCACTCTCTCATTGCAATATAGATATTCAATCCCCAAGAAGGGCCCTTTTTAAAAACCCCAAATCACTTGTTGTATCTTGTGATGTGCCATGATCCACTTCCCTGTACCGTTGGGACCACCTGAGTGTTTGGTGATACCTCATGAGGTGTGTTCCATGGGGCAAGTCACCCCTTCCCTAAGATGAACCCATGGGGGATTTGTCAGAGCACCTATGAGGGAAGGGAGTGTGAGGCTTGGGGAACCCCATGTCTACCATCATTTTTGCCTCCCCACGTGCACAATTCTCTATTTGATGGAGGCAGTTAGGCCCCTTACTTTGAGTTTAATTAAACATGACTCATTGGAGTTGAGACTCATGAGAAGAGGTGGGATTGTGTTGCCCCCATGGCACAATGGTCTAAGATAGTTAGACCAATGCAACATGTATGTTGTGAGTGAGCCACAATGCGGGAGGGATACCTAAGACATGATATCCTTGTGACACGACATGACATGGAGGGTGCATGCTATGATGCGATGTCATCTTCTTTGCATATCTTTTGAGTTAGATTCTATTGTGTGTTCTAGATGTGACATGATGTTGCATGTCCATGGACCATGTTACTTGCACAAATTGTTGCACTCAAGATCCATGGGAGTAGGTAGGAAAGGTCACGCTCGGTATCACGGCTCAAACTGCTAGGGTAGTCTACATGGATGGCCAAGATTTCAAGCAATGAGTGTTTAGCAAGTTGAGACATGATGTTGAGCTTGTTCAAGTACATGTGTTGAAAAATGAGCTATCATGTGGAATGTGAAGAGATGTGAAGGTAATGCTATAGGTGAATGATCTAAACTTAAATCTATCCACATGCCATGAAGTGGGGTGCAAATTTGAGCTAAAAATGAATCTTTGGGGCCATGACGGCCATGATATGAGACCATATTGTGTTATTGGAGGATGAATGGGATTGATAGGCCTATTTTTCATGAGAACATCATTTTCCCTTCTTGAATCCAAGAGGACGGTTTGCAAAGAGGATGCTATGTGAGCTAAAGATAGAGCTTGTGGGCTCAAGTGTCTCTTTGAAGACATGTGAGAATTCGTGCAAGTATAAAGAAGGGGCAGGTCAAGAGGATATGAAAATGTGATATTTTTGAAGACTCCTCACCTTGGCAGAAGTATAAACAATGTACACATGGTTGAGATTGGAGGGTGAATCTGATGGAGCAAATTAGTAGCTGAGAGTGAATGTGTAGTCTATGTAATCTTGGACCTAATGAGAGTATAAAGACTATGGGAAAAGAGTGAGACCACTACTTTGAGGATGCAAAATGGAGATCATGAATACATTGGCAATGTTTTTTGGGCTCTTTAGGGAGGGTACCATGACTTGTTATGCAATCCTTATGTATCCAAATCACGTTTTGAGATGGATGATGAGCCACAAGGTGAAATAGAGTTGTATATGGAAGAGTTGTTGGTGAATTAGTTGGAGCTAAAGAGAACCTGCATGGAGTGATGAAGCAACTTGTTGACTAATTATATGAACATGTGGTGCTGACATCACATGAGGAGGAGCTGACGGGCTATGGTCTTGTAACTCCTAACCTAGGGAGTATAAAGGAATAAAGCATGTGATGAAAAGATTGATTTGGGCAACAAGTCTCTTGAATTGAGGAGAAGAAGAAGAAGGAGTGGATGGAGACAAGGTCCTTTGTATTGAGGAGAAGAAGAAGAAGTAGTAGTGGATGAAGCAAATGTGAGATGGAGTGGAATGAGCATGAAACGATGGATGCAGGCTTTGATCCTACATGTTTAGAACATTTTGGATGCAAGCTTGCCCACAAATGCCAAATTAAGCCCATATGGGGGCCGCTCATATGCACTTCTCTGCAAGTGTAGGGCCGTTGTTGCTATCAAGTTTGAGACTGTATCAATGATCTTTTACGTGTTGCCAAACACTAAAGACGCAGTCATGGAGTCGTTGCTAGGGCGAACCTTCAAGAAGCAAACTCACTGCAATGTCGATTATGAGTCGCAGTGCATCCACGTCGCCATAGGCAACATCCACATTGTTACAGCCTTCAGCAAGGGCTGCGCGACCTCATTAAAGTCCACAAGGCCACCAATAGAAATACTCGTAGCCAAGTCTACGAAGGGGGGTAGTGCTCAGCCACCATCCACCGAATCTCACGAGCCACCACTCACAGCAGCAAAAGCTAAGGCCCAATAGCTTGAATTTCAATGGAGGCCTAAACAACTGCAACCGCTGCCTAGGAGTAGACGCTCACGTCCTCGTAACACTAGAAACTCTAAACCTAGGAAGCCAAGATGCAATTATAGAAATTGAAGCATGATCAAGCCAAGATGGGTTCCTAAAACCCTCTTGCACGCACAAGGCTACTATGAGGGAAATACCTAGATATGGATCCCTAAGGCCCGAATGGCCAAAGGCACTACTCACATGCCGCCCTCGAGTTTGATCACCCCGAGCCCCATAGAACCTTAGAACTGGAAGCCGCAGCGCTTCCACAACTCGCCTCCTACAAGCTCACCCATGCATTAGCCTAGAAGAGTTGAGCAAGCCTATCGGCCCAAACACAAATACCTTTACATACTTCAACCCCTGCTAGTGCCAATAAGACTTGCCAAACCCAATCCAAGTGTAGCAGCCCACCCGTAGCAGTTACTACTCCGATGCTCATCCACGAGGCTCAACCACTGCTTCATGAGCAACTGCCACCAAGCCTTCTAGCCCCATCAAACCCTAGCCACCTATAGGCCTTAAACCCTCCTACGAGCGGAAATCATTCTTAACTCTAGCTACAAACCTAGCCGAAGACATAGGGGATGATGTTATTGCTTGTCTTAGATGCTTAGATGCCACGTTCATGTCGTTGGCTCTAAGTTATGACCGCTTGGACTTAGGCTTGTTGTTACAAGAGCCTTTAGCAACTGAAGTTCGCACATGATGCCTTGTTCTTGGGAAACATTCGAATTCGCATTTGTCAAAACACCCCACTCAGCTGCCGAGTTGCTAGCAGTGAGATATCAAAAGAACAAGCCATCAAACAACGCCTCATTACGTCCTACGATAAGCATGTGACTTCTTCTATCACTGACAAAGAAGTCGAGGAGTTGAAAGCGTTAGCTGACACCGACTCCCCATTTTTATGAAACTGGTACACTCTACGATTGTAGTGGGAACTCAAAGGATGTCAAATCATGACCAACGTTGAGTAATGCCATGCAATCAAGACATCGGAGTATGACCCAACCTACATCGCACCCACCTCATATAGAGTGTTAACCACTCTTTGTGGCCAACCCATGGAAGAGCACATCAAAGGACACCCATATCTTGATCGTCTCCTAACCAATGAAGAGCTACACATCACTAGCTGTGTGGATTTCGACGATTTCCTAATGGATGTCCTCACTTACATCACACACATAAGCACCCAACCCTTCGATCCAGACTACAAGGCTCAGTTGGAGTATAACATAGAATTCTATACTTGGCTCATGCGCAAGTAACACTTATATCGGAATGCTGAATGTCATTGACCTCCTAACCTTCAATCCTAGGAAGGATTCTTCTCAATCTGAAAGGGGAGGGGGTAAGGTGAATCAAATTAAAACCAATCAAGATCAAGCAAACGCATAAACACATAAGAAATTGGTGATGTAGGAGGAATGTCACAAAATCTTTGAAATAAAAGGTAAAAATTCTGAAGGAAAGAATCTATGTTGGATCTTAATGCTTTCATTCAACAAACATAAAGTATTTCTTTTTAGCAAATTATTATTTTTAAAATCACTAATGGGAATTATGGTTTATGACAGGAACGAAAGATGTCGCAACAAGACCGTGACCATTGACTCCCCTTCACGGAAGAGGAGAGGACCCAATACGACATCTCCTTAGAAAGCCGTGCCTACAATGAACTAAAATTTCAAACCATCCATAACATCGAAGAAGTATTGGCCAAGGAGAAAGCAGCCAAGAGGGTCGTAGAGCAGTGTAACCTCGCGAAGTACCTTGAGAAGTTCACACAAAAGCCTGACCACACAAAGTGTGTGGAATTCCTCAAAACTTACAACCCAGACCAGGAATGTGGAACTATAACAGTGGGAAGGGGGGAGAAGGCCAAACACGTACAGGTGCCCTTGAACCCAGCCTTGGTGGAGAAGGCACTGGGGTTAGAGCCTAAGGTGGAGAAGAAGTAGAAAAGAGACGTCTATGCCATGCTTAAGATGAACAAGGAAGAGGTGCTGACCAACGACGACATCAGCATCTAGGATATCCCTGATGCTGAAGCCCGCATGCAGGCAAAACTTGTGCATGCACTGTTCTCCAGCCAATGCTACAATTCCCTCATGCACCAGATTAGTGTGCATGTGCTGGAGAACGTGGTAGCTTGCACCCTCGATGAGGTTGATAGGAATGGCTATGTGCGCAAGACCATAGACCAAGCCAGCAAAAGCACTAGCCTTGGGAAGCAAGCCAGTAAGCGGGGAGTCCCCAGCCTCCAAAAGCATTGAGAGGAAGAAAGCCTCATTCAAAGCCTCTTTCATTGGCTACAGTAGTGTTTTGACTGTCCTCATCCAGGAGGCAGTAAAAGAGGCACAGGATGCAAAGGAAGGAGAAGGAGAAACACCCGATAGATCGCTCCCTCACCAGGATCAAGAGCTGTCTAGCGACATGACTGAAAGTGACGAAGAAGACAGAGAACAGAATGAAAAATTAAGCAAAAAGCAAGCAAATAAACCTAAGAAGAGGACAACACAAAAGAAGAAGCATGACGAAGGCCGCAAAAAGGGAATCCCTCAAAGAGGTAGAAGAGAGGGAGAAGAAGAAGAAACACGAAGCAGAAAAGTCGAAGGAAGAAGCCAAGAAAGCCAAGAAGGTGTCAAAACAAGAGCCCAAAGAGAGGAATAAGAAAGAAAAAGAAGAAGCAGATAAATTGGAGGAAGAATCTAGGAAAGCAGAAGAAGAGAGGGAGAGAAGGTCTATTGAGGAAGAGGAGGAGCTGAGAAGGAAGGAGGAGAAAGACATGGCCGAAGTCACACGTCGGTCTATACAGCAACAAAGCAGGGCAGATGACCTAGGAGCTTTGAGCTCGCCCAGGGAGAAGGAGCCAGGCTCAAGCACTCAAGTGTCGGAGATCATACCGCTAGCCGTCATTGAAGGCAAGGGTAAAGCTCCCATCCATCCTATCCTGACCCTCCTGGTGCCTACCACTGAATCACCCACCCTCACCCCAAGCATCCCCACTAGTACTGACGTCTCAAAATTAGTGGCTTGGATGCAATATTTCATCAATAAAGAATTAGCCCAAGGGAAGAGCATGGAAACCACGACCACAGGGCATAAGAGGATGGTCACAGAAGCCAAATCTAGACAAGATCCAAAACGCAAGAAAGTGGAGGCCTCAACCACTCCAATTCACACGACAGTGACGCCACCAACTAACTACTACGAATATGTTGCTGAATTGCTCTCTCATCTAGAGAAAGCTAAAGAGGAGAGGAAGATAGCTGTGGCTGAGTTAGCTGCAGAAAAAGAGTCGGCAGCTGCTTTTCAGCTTGAAAAGACCCGACAGATAGCCATGCAACAAAGGAGATATTTGATCTCAAATAGGAGTTGAAGGCTAAGGACGATAGGGAGGAAAGCTAGAGGCAGCGGCTGGAAGATGAGAATCAGGAGTTGGTAAAAATGCAAAGGGAGTATAAACTCTTGATCATGCAACATGAAGAGCTAATAACCACAAAGATTGATAAGATCAAACGAGGCATGGAGGAGTTTGCTGCCAAAGAAAAGGAGAGGAAGCAAGAGGAAGAACAACATCACAAGGAGATGAAGACCATGACTGATAAGATGGACTTAGAAAGAAAAGAGCAGGAGAGAATGAGCAAAGAGTTGAAAGACCAAAAGAAAAGACTCATAGCTCTGGTGCAAAGGCAAGGGGAAGGCATGGAGGAAATGAAGAAGAGAGCTGAAGAGAATGGCCGTGACAGAATGAACAGAGGATGAAAACCTTGGCACATCGCCTGGCTCTAGTGGAAAAAGAGAAAATCCTCACAGAGAGTAGAGAAGAGGCCGCTCAAGTAGCCTTCAACACTCAACAAAAAGCCTTCTTGAATACACTAATGGATACCACCCACTTAGAGGAAGGGGAGTCCCTCGAGTTGGCAAAGAAGAAACTAAGCATAGCTCGTAGGGCCCTGAAAGCAGGACTGCACATGCCACCCCAACCCGATGTTGTGGGGCTAAGCCTTGATGATTAATGGAAGTACTTATTGATGGCTAGCTTACCCCCCCAGGAGGTCGATGCACTAGGCTTTGAAGAGGAATCACAGCAAGAAGACCGACATAGGGATGAAGCTGAAGTCCAAATTGATATGGGAAGATTTAAAGAAGAGGTTATCCCACAACCCCCCTCGCCACATTCCCAAGAGTAGCCCATCAATTGACACATCTACGGAAAGACAAGCTACCCTTAGGGAAAGGAGGAAGAAACTGGTGGAAGAAACTAGGAAACAAATGAGAGCCAAGCCAATCATCCGCACTCCTACCACCATGCCTTGATGACCTCCCAGCAGGTTTCCACGCTGAATTAATAGTTTGGGAGCAACAAGAAAGGGACAAAAGAACCTTCTCCTTTAGCTTCCTTCTTCCCAACAGCCTGAGGAGAGTCATGCCACTTAAAGTAGTGGAGGAAGTGATTGCAATTAGAAGCCAACTAGGTTAGCAATGGCTGGAAGAGATGGGAAAGAATCCCACTCTCTAGGGGACCGAAGAGACAAACTTTTGGCAGAATAAGGCCTTTGAAGTAACACATTCTATACAAGGCTATGACTACCAGTCCATGTGGAGGAGACGGGTATGTGACATTAGCATGCTCACCTGGATGGCCTTTTGCAACACCTTACCATACGAGAGGAACAACCCTACATTTGTGGCGTACCCTCGTAGGGTGGGAGTTGATTTTGACACTACACTCCATGGACGCTATGACTTCCCTATTATCTATAATCCTAAGTGTACCTCTTTTGAACAAGCTCTCACCTTCACCTTTGAAAACCTAGACGTTTTCATGACCCGCTTCCTAGCCGACTTTTTCTCTTGTCCCGATCCATCCTTCATAACCACCTGTAACTACCTTAGGCTTCTTAAACTCTTACTTAAGCAGGACTCTACCCCACAAGAACGTGGCCTCCCACCCCTCTTTTTTGATCCTAACGCCATTGATAGCTGTGCCATGATGTGCTTGATGATGAGAGCTAGCCTTTTACCTTCTTTTTACCTAGCTTTTCTTGAAGATATGAATGATAGCCAGTTCACTCGATGTAGCCACTCCTTCCTCTCCACCACTTCACTCCATGTTTGCATGACTCTCAAGGGATACATCCAGAGCTGGCAATTTGAGCAAATCTATCTGGCCCCCTTCTCCACATCACTCTGACAATGAAAATTAGAAACTCGCTGTCATCTGGGCCAAAAAAAAAGAGGCAAAAAAACACATCACAAAAAGAAAAAGACATGGAAAGAAAGACTCACATGAAGACACAACCAGGACAACACAGGACACGATCACTGCACCTAGGGGTTCTCAAGTTAGGCGTGTCTAGTGGCTTTAGTCGGCCGGCTCTACTCCTAACCCCCTAGCCCCTTTTTGACCCCCCACTTCATGCTTAGGGCACATCAAGGGTAGGACATACCTAGGGAGGTAACACTCGCCTATGGTTAGACCTGTCACCCTATGCTACACACACTGCATCTCCCTACCGCACGAACAGGGTCCTCAAGTGTGGGACATCACCTAGGCGTGCATGTGGTTAGATCAAGCTCCTCATTCCACCAGCACAAGCACAATGCACCACACAGTAAGGTAGACACTCCCCTTAGGTAGAGCACCACACCTTCTCCTTTTAGGTACTACAAAATGCAGCAAACCACCAACTTCAGAGGCCCCATCATCCACTTGACATCTAATTGGCTTCTCCATCAACCATCATTGCCAAAGCTTCCAAAGCATCTGAGTCCACATGTGGCCCTACCATCACCTGACCAACAACTTGCCAACTGCCTACCCTTTCCCAACAAACAGCTAGAAGTGCCATGGGACTGGCACCCGTCTCGGAGGGGGGTAATGTTAATCCCAATTCGAGATGGTGGAAAAATGAAGGAAAAAGTGAAAAAAGAATGGAAAAAGAGCAAGGGCATAAAGATGGACCCTAAAGCTAACCTGGGGCAAAAAGCACAATTTTAAATGAAAAGCGCCTCAAAAAACTCTAAAAACTCTTGTAAGAGAGTGCCAAGCTCCCTCCTGTTCCATTTGTAAAAGAGTAGATGGGTATAGGTTTAGGGCATGAAGCAAGAAGAGGGAATTAGAAAAAGGGACCTTTCCACAATGGTCAGTCATGTAAAAAGGGATGGGTGCCCATGGGAATTTAGGGTTTTGTATATAAAGTTCAAAAAGTAAATGAGAGCTCATTCTTTGGTGTGTGGCTAACAAGAGTCCTCTCTTCTTCTCTTCTTCTCTTCACCTTGCTACTTGTGCGTGTGCTCTTGAGAGAGGGAGTGTGAGAGTGTGAGGGAGTGAGTGAGTGTATGGGAGTGAGGGATCAAGAGGGTGAAGCTCTTCACCATCTCCTCTTCTCTCTTCTTCTCTCTTCTCTTCTCTTCTCTTTTCTCGTGCGTGCGACTATGGTGGATGGAGCTTGGAGATGGAGGAGGCTTGAGGATGCTTGAGCTAGAATCTAGGATCGTGGAGCTACCGGTGTGTGCGAGAGAGAAGGCAACTCATTTCGCCATCAAACTAAGCTCACGACACGCCGAGAGGATCGACGATGCGTCGATTAGGTGAGAGATATCCATGAGAGCTTGCTTGAAATAACAATAAGCGGTCCGAGGGTCTTGGCAATTGAGCGTGAGCGCCCACTATACTTACCAAAGAAAGGTTGGAAGACAAGGTTTAGGGAATGCTGAAAGGTAGCAGGGGCATTAGTTAGACCAAAGGGCATGCCCCTATATGCAAAACATTTCCAAAGAGTAATAAGTGAGCGCCCACTACACTTACCAAAGAAAGGTTGGAAGACAAGGTTTAGGAAATGTTAAAAGGTAGCAGGGGCATTAGTTAGACCTAAGGGCATGCCCCTATATGCAAAACATTTCCAAAGAGTAATAAATGTTGTCTTCATTTGATCTTCTTTAGCAATTGGAATTTGAAAATAGCATGAGTATCCATCACAAATGGTATATCTTTCATGACCAGTTATCTCGTTGTTTGAGAAACTCATCTTGAAATGGAAGAGAAAAATGATCCCTCTTCATTGTTGCATTTTTGGCCTTTACTGGCTTGGAGTCTACTCGTACCAGTTTGATCACTTGGCCGTCCATGTCATACTCTATTGTCTTGGCCTCTTTCTCACTTTCCTCATTTGTAGAGTAGCATCCTTTATACTCATTGTCCAAATCATTATCTTCTGACTGCTCATCATCTCCTAGGCTTCTATTCTCAACCCTCTTCTCATTCGTGATTAGTGTCCAATTTTACATCAGATTCAACTTATGCACTTGGGTCCACTACCACTTTGGCTTGTCCATGAGATCCTTGAGGGGTTTGAGATTGGCAGCTAGGTTACATGTCAACCCTTTTGTCAAGTATTCAAGGGTCCCTTGAAGTTCGAGTTTGTTAGATAGAATGTGGAAAGGGACAGGTGTCAGTTTTCTACTAGAGATCTTGGTCATCATGCAAAGTGGTACTAATGGCGGGGTCTTATCCTTTAATAGATGAAATGTTGTGGCTTTATGGGATTCATTGGTTGTCTTTGCAGCCTGCTTATAATCCTCTTCATCATCTCAAAATGGCAGGTCGATGATGGCTAGCATGTGCATCCAATCCCACACATCCTTAGGGCAAGGGATATACTTCGTTAGTGGCCCATAAGAATTCCTAAACTGTGAGCCTCCTTTCAAGAGAATGGAGATGGCATCTAGATTGATTGGAGTGGTCTTCTAGGCATTCATCTCGACTCTTACAACCTCCGATCTGTTGCCTAAGAATATGAGACCATTGCCCCAATCTTCTATCACTCGTGTATTTTGCATCTAGGGTTAGCCTAGCAGGACATTGTAATCCACTCCCTTTATGACTATGAAGTTCACTAAGAAATGGACTCTCACTATCCTCAAGGGCGAGTATTTTAGTACTCCAAATGATCTGACCTTCATTCTGTTAGCCAGCATGATATTTAACCTTGAGGTCTCCATAAGTGGGTTACCCCAAGCCTATAGGATTGCATGGCTGAGCACATTGACTCTAGCTCCCATATCTACAATTCCCTTTCTTGTACCATCTTCTAATGCATTGATAGGAAAGACAGTGTGCATCTCTATGCCTTCCCAAAAGGCACTTACATGCAAATACTTAGGCACTGAGTTCAAGGTTAAGTTTGGTTTTTGTACTACTGTGTCATTGGTGGTCAGACAAGTCAGTCACTCCAAGATCGTCATGTTATTCTACCCACTGCTTCGACCCTTGCCATAGTGTTGGGTTCTACCCAAGTAGTTCCTCCAAAGGTAGAGTCATGGGGGCCACTATCAACATCGTAAGCAAGTTTCCCACTGCTTGCTTTTCATTAGGCTCTATGATCTTTTTCCAGTGTTCTTGGATAGTCTGCCCACTTGTGGTATTTAACTTTGTCTATGGGGTGCTACACATGGCGTGCAGATGCATCACTTGATCTTAATTGAGTAGGTGAGATTGGTGTGCTCATACTAGAGAGCTCATCGATCTCATCTTTGACAATGGGTTCTACATCCTTTAGATGCTCTTGGGCTTCTCTCACCCACTCCTTGACCCTATCAACCACTTCTAATTGGTGCCTCAGATCGGGATATTCTCCAACCTTGGCACTCCCCTTTTCTGCTATCTTAGGAGCAAATGTCTCTGATTTTGCATCCGTGACTTGCTTCCTCTTTGTTAACATGGTGGTACTATCTCTCTTAAGCATAATCCTTGTCTCAACCTGATTTCCTTCTTCTATGGCTTCTCTTCCCTATTGAAGCTGCATCGAGGTTACTAGGTCTAGTAATGAAATACCGGCCTACTTTGCCTATTCTCATGTCATGATATTCAGTGGAATCGGTGTGGCTTCACTACCAAGTGTTTCAACTCCAAATAATCCCAATGGTATAGATGGCATGATAGTTGAACTAGTCAAAGGTTTTTGCCTAGGGCACTTGGTGTATAAGTATGTGATCCCACACTAGGTCAGCCTTCTCTCAATTCACTTGCTCCCTTTTTGAGCATCGAGATGAGATGTATCATGGGTGGCTGCAAGTCCATCATGCGATGGGTTCTTGGTTTTGTCCTCCTAGAACTCTACCTCTTCCCCTATCCAACACCATCACCAGCACTGGTGTAAAATCCATCAAGATAAGATTGCCCTCTTCACACACTAGACATAAGGGTTTATGTATGCTTCATCCTCATTTGACTCTCTATGCAATTTATTAGAGCACTACTTGGTGGATGGGTCACAATGGGTCGAGGTGGTCTAGGTATCCCTGTGGGGTTGATGTCCATCCTAGGGACAGCTGGTTTTGAATCGTTAGGTGCTAGGAGAGCTAGTGGAGCTCCCCTTCCATAATGTGGTGGTCTATTCCCTAGGTAGTAATGATGATTGTATAGCTATGGGTTCTTGGATGCTCTAGTTGGATCTTTCACTAACAGTCGTTGGTCTTTGTGAGATTCTAGAGGCAGTGTTGTCTTGGGTTGTGGGTGTTGAGCTCCTCTCTTTGAGTAGGTCATCCACTCATATGGCGTTTACAAAGACCCTAGCTAGAATATCCCTTTATAAGGTTGAGTTGCTCACCAAGGCCTTGTAAAGCTCTTCACTTTGGATTCTGCTTATGAACATAGTGGAAACTGCTCGTTTGCTAGATCGCTCTATAGCTAGGATTCTCTTAAAGAGACTTCACACATGGACGACATAGTGTCGGATATCGTTCTTGTATTTTTGATTGACATTCATCAACCTGATGATGAGGTTGTTAGAGTATGCTACCTCAGAAAATCTCTTCATAAAGAGACACTTGAGGTTATTGAAGTCGTTGCATTTGGTATTGTCTAGGCTAGTGTACCATGTCTGTCCTTTGTCTCCTAGGCACACTTTGAAAGCTTCTACGTGTTGAGCAAGGTTCCTAAGACCATTAGCCTTGCATACTTACTCGAATTGCTCCACAAAGCTATAAGGGTCATTGTTGGGGCTGATACTTGTCAAGTTTCTTAGCAACCACATGTATCTTGGTTTGGCTCTTAGAATTCAGGGTGATTCGCAGTCCTGCTAGCAATGTACTTGCTAGAGCTACTCCGCTCTCTACTATGCACATGTATTGTCTAAGAGTCACTTTGTAAGAAGCTCATTTAACATAAGGTTGGCTTCTAATGCTCTCTCCCTCTCATTGTTTGGTCTTGTCCTAGTTCTATTGCCAAGAGCTAAGACACATTGGACCTCGTGCATTTCTATGTCTTGTCTCAACTTTTGAGCTCACTACTCTTGGTTGTAGGCAGCCATACCCTACAGTGCTTTCCTTGCCAACCTCCGCTTTTCCTTGAGATTGGCTATGATGTCCTTGGCTAGTCTACCATGATGCTCCATTTTGGTTTGCAGGTCATACTAGGTCATCAGTTGCTGGATTTCAACTGGGAATTCTCCCAAGTCAAGCTCGTCATTTTCTGGGTTGGTGTTGGCCCCTGACATATTGTTGACTTCTTGAGCAACTAGGGCATCGATCAAATTGATCAAGTTGGGGAGAGCTGCATCTCTAATCATGCTTGTTGATGTTTCTCCCTAAGCAGCTCGATGATTCAAGACTCTTAGTGTTCAATGATTCGGATCCTTGGCCATTATTCAATGTTTGGGGTCTCCTCCTACTAGTGGGTTTGTTCAACTTATCTTATCTTACATGAATTCCTTGTTATTCAAAATAATCGCCAATGTTATGTACACTCAAATGCTAGTGGTGTGCTTCTCAAAGTGCATCATGTGAAATCAGACTATCAACTTTTTTGGTGCACGTCAAATGTTCAATTGATGCAGTGTGTAAATCCAATGAAAACAATATAGTATAGCATATACTTTTTCTGATTCTTTCGTTAACACAATATTTGTGAGTTTGGGAATCTCTCAATTCCCATTTTTTGAATACTAAAAAGGTGGCACCCGAATAACATGCCCATAAGTTTCTCAAAACCATATGATGTGACTATCATTGGAAAGCACTTGAAAAATGGAATCTATTGAGCTATAGATCACTTAATTTGGAGTTATAGTGTTCAAGTTATGACAAATCCAAATATTTGACCACATGTCCCAAACTTACGGAAAATTCCCATATTCCCCAATATGGTGTTCATTCATTTAATGCCCACTCTAGCTAGTTCATTTTGGTCCCTACAACATCCTAGACGTGTGGTCTTAGAGGTAGCAAATTTGGTCGATGAGTCTAGGTCTCTATTGAGAGACATGAGGTTGAGGTTTAGTGCCGCAATAAATTTTTGGGCCGTTAGATCATGATTCATGACTGTGGTGGCACTATGCGCCATTCTACATGTTTGGAGGCCTACAAGGGTGTCGTATAGATTGGGCTTAGCCTTTGCATGCCTTGGGGTGGGTCCAATTTTCCAGAATCTAGGTTCTGCACAACTCATCCAAGTGATAGTGTCCAAGTTGCAGCATCTGAGTTTTAGACTCAAACGTTTGAGTCGAATACCTGTCTAAGTTCGCGACCCATCAGAGTTCAAGTGGGCCTGTTCAAGTGGGCTTGTTCGAGTCTCAATTGTCCGAGTCCAAGTGGTCTGGCGCTCGGCCATCCAAGTCTAAGTGAATGGCCATTCGAGGTGAAATTAGGTCCAAGGTTCGAGTGATATTGTCTAAGTAGACTTGTAACTCGGACTTTCTGAGTGGTAGTGGGACTCGAATGACTATGGAATCCGTTCGAGTGTGCTGGTAGAGGGAGTCTAGAACGATGAAAATCTTGTCGAATCTTATGTATGCCTTAACCAATCTCTCAACTATGATCTTGGAAGAAATTATCCAACACAAAGGCACACTCAGAGCTTACCTATGGGGCTCGAAGGCATGGTGGTGAAGATTACCAAGCACAAAATGGTTTCCAGCCCTGTAGCTCTCTCTCTCTGTCAAGCTTTCTCTTAACTGAATGCATTCAAATGAGCTCTCTCTCTCCCCTCTTGGCTTCTTAAACCCTTTCTCTCTTACCTGTTACTTCCCCCTTCTCTCTCTTTGCTATCCTAATACCTTGAAGCTCACTCTTTCTTCCCGCTCTACCCTGTTTACAGCAATAACCCTACTTTTTGTTTCTATGTGTTTCCTAATTTTTCCTTATCTAAATGCATCCAAATCATCAGCAACCACTTACAATAATCCAACCTACTTAGCTAAATCCAAAAAACTAGAAAAACTTACTTACAAAGAAGATTGAATACCTCTTCAACTCCCTTGCTTCTTACCTATCTCAAGCATCGGCTTCGGGAAACCCGTACTTCAATGCTTGATTCGGAGCATGCAAGCACTCAAAGCTTGAATCCATTTGTCTCAATAATGGAACCAAAATATGGGAGCTTCTCGCTCAACCGCCAAGACCCATGGACCGCTTATTGTTTCAAGTGTTTCAAGGCAAGTGTAATGGCTACCCGTCACATAGCCATATGCGCCTTGACACCTATGAGTGTAGTGAGCTTACCTCCATGGTCGATCAAGTTGTCTCCTCCCTCAAGCACTCCGATAGCTCCACGATCCAAGGTGCAAGCTCGATCCTCAAGCTCCAAGCTCCATGCTCCATTGATGCGTGCAAGACAAGAGAAGAGAAGATAAGAAAAGAAGAAGAAAGGAGAAGATGGAGAGCTTCTCTACCACGGTCCCTCACCCTCACACACTCACTCCCTCACACTCCCTCTCTCAAGCACAAGCACAAGCAAGCAACAACAAGAAGAAAAAGAGGAAGAGGGGAGCTAGTTTTGACCACTCACAAGAATGAGCTTCTTCATTCACTTTTTACCTTTTATACCAAACCCTAATCCCCTTTGGACACCCATTTCTTTTTTACACAGTCCCTCACCTCACACACTCTCTCTCAAGCACAAGCTCAAGCAAGCAAGAAGAAGAAGAAGAAGAAGAAGAAGAAGAAGAGGAGGAGGAGGAGGAGGAGGAGGAGAGCTAGCTTTGGCCACACACAAGAATGAGCTTATTCATTCACTTTTTGCCTTTTATACAAAACCCTAATCCCCTTTCGGCACCCATCCCTTGTTTATATGCCGGCCATTTTAGCCTAGGCCCTCTTTTCCTGTTCCCTTTTAGAGTGTGCTTTTATATTTAAAATGTGCATTTCCTCTTTTTTGCTTGCCCTACACTTTGAAGGTTATCCTTGTGCTTTTGGAAAAAATTTCCTCCTATTCTTTAGCTACCATCGGGCTGTCTTTTTCCGCTTTGCTCTCTGTCTTTTTAATTTTCTTTTTTATTTCTTTGCACTAGGGTTAACATAAATACCTTAAAATCTATTGATGCAATGCCAAATGATGATGATTTGGTTTTATCTACCTTGGGTGGCCTTAATAATGAAAAGGTATGGAAATATTTTCTTACTTCTATGTATGACAAAAGCCATTTCTAGATTTTGATGAGTTGGTCTCTCTCATGACCATTGAAGAGATCAACATGTAGGGTAAATCATATGCAACAAGAAGTGGTGAACATGTATATGGATTCTACTCAAGTTCAAGAAGGGGATTTGGTAGGTCCTCTTGAAGAGGTCATGGTCTGGGACATGCTAGTGGTAATTAGCAAAACATGTTAAATAGATAATTGTATGATACGAATTTCAAGAGATTGTGGTAATTGTAGAGAGCGTGGGGGGAGTGGGGGCTCTAAAGAGGTGGATGGCATAATAGAGCTTTTGATAAAAATAAGTGTCTATTTATCACAAAACCTCATGATGAATGTTGTTACAAGAAAGGAGACAAGTGATGATATATGGTATGTTGATTTAGGTGCATCTAATCATATGACCATCCATGCTAAATGGTTTAGAGAGATGCATGATTTATATAGTCCATGTTATGTAGAGATGGGTGATTACTCGGGGAAGTTACTATATGTATATCCTCTACATCACGTGCGTTCAAGGCCTATTTATAAATATCCTTATCTGTGAGTTTTTCATGAAGAAAACATAACCTTTTTCTATTCAATCTGTAAATAACCTCTTTACATTATACCCTTATGTATGTAAAAAATGTATAAAAAATGGTATTTAAAAAATACCCTATTTTGAATCTACGTGATATACACATATATTCATGAGTAACTTACCCAAGGGTGATTATTCCTATCACCTAATTTCACACATTAAAAAAGATCCTTTGTCCTTACATGATGGTTAGACAAAGTGTTTATCAGATGTAGTAAATGTGCCATCTATGATAAAGTATTTTCTTGCCTATTGGTTAGATAGTAGAGCAAGGGCTATAGGTTAGATTTACTATAAAGTATTGTTTTGTTGAAGATTTTAATAATAAGTATAGATTGATTGCAAAAGGAAGCAGAGTTGGTTGCATGTTTACTTTGGATGTTGAAATTCCTACAATAATGCTACTATATATACTAAAGGAAAATGTATAGGTACATACATTGAAATATAGCATAAGGGTATTGGGCTTGCAAATGTGTAAATATTGAAATTAATGCCAAATGGGGTTTCAAAAAGGAAAACAATGCATATTGTGGAAGTCGCACTAACACTAATGGTTGAAAAGAATATGCAAAAGAATTTTTTATCTGAAGTTGTTTATACTATTGTGTATATTATGAATAGAACTCCCATAGCTGTAGTTCATGATAGGACCTTTGAAGAATAATTTACACATAAGAAGCTTAATGTAACATACTTGAAATTTCTTGGTTGTATTGTGTATGTTCATGTGCCTAATGAGTTGAGTAAGAAACTTGATCTAGAGACTCAAAAATGTGTATTAAATGGGTACTCTATAGAACAAAAGTTTAACATTATTATAACCCTGTAATCGGTGAATTTAGAGTCAGCAAAGATGTTATTTTTTATGAGATGAATAGTTTGTATGCATCTAATGGAGATGCATTAGATGATGTTGATGATTATGAGTCATGTGCAAACAAAAAGTAAGAATCATGGACCCCTAGTGGATTAGAGACCCCACTTGGTAGTAGATCTACAACATGTCCTTGGTCTAGGAGACTAAGGAGCAGCTCCACATCTTTAGATGCATAT
Organism: Lygodium microphyllum; assembly: GCF_053477565.2. Classification (NCBI taxonomy): domain Eukaryota; kingdom Viridiplantae; phylum Streptophyta; class Polypodiopsida; order Schizaeales; family Lygodiaceae; genus Lygodium; species Lygodium microphyllum. The sequence goes on from NC_141156.1 coordinate 3,559,371, forward strand.
ATTAGAATTGTAGGTAATGACTAAGGAAAAAAGAAAGTGCTAGATGGTAATGATGTATCTACTAGTCATTCAATTCTTGATGGAGACTCTAGTGGGACAAAGAGTTTGGACAATGAGCTTGGTATTCCTTTAGTTAGGACACTAGGTGTAGATAGAGCATATGGTAATATAAAGGATCCATTGAGTGATCCAGTAGTACACGTTTTTTTCTACTCATGTTTTACTTTTTCATTATTAAAGACATATTTTCTCTCTCTTGTCTCTACTCATGCTCTCTTCTCTATTTTTAATCCTAATTAAATAAGTATTTAATCATTTAATTCATCAAACTCATAAAAACTCACTCTATTTTTATATTTATAAAATATTATTTTTATTGTATTAAATAAACCATTAAATTTTATTTAACATAAGTAAACTCCAGATCTAAAATAATTTGGTGGACATACGTGAATAAACTCGATGATATGGACGTTGACATGATGACCTAAATAGCTAAAGCACCCTATGATAAACCTATGCCAATTTCTTCTCTCTCTCTCTCTCTCTCTCTCTCTCTCTCTCTCTCTCTCTCTCTCTCTCTCTCTCTCTTTCTTTTCTCCCTCTCCCCTTCTTCTCTCCCTCTCCCTCTCCCTCTCCCTCACTCTCTCTTTCTCTTTCTCTTTCTCTTCTAAGTTCTTTCCCTCTCCCTCTCTTTCCTCTTTCTCTTTCTCTTCTCTCCCTCTCCCTCTCCCTCTCTTTCTTAATCCAAAGAAAAATCTTAACAAAATACAAATTTCAACTACCTTAAGCCTACATTACATTTTTACATACAAGTATTTTTCAAAAAGCATGCAAGTGTTTTTTTAAAAAAACAATAGTAGGGTTTTTTAGCCACTTAACTCTTGCGATAGTGCCAAAACAAATAAGAACAAGGAAGCCTCGGCCAATATAAGTGTTGAAATAAACAGAAATAGTTTTAGAATACTTTTCAATGCATATACCGATGTCCATACTAACATATTTTTTAGTGTAGATTCTGACAGTGGCTTTTTTTTAGTATGCGTCAAAATCTTTCGTCAATATTCCCCTCATCCCTTGTAATGTTTGCTAGGACTTGTACCATCTACCAGCCTAACTAAAATGGTGGTGGACTTGCTCATAGCTCTTCTTCATCTTATCTTCATCAACATTAGGGAAAAGGGAAGAGCGAATCTCTCAAGTATGTCACAGTATGCAAAGTGCATAACTGCTTTCCTTTTCTCACAAAAATAAAAAGTGATGCAAGTGAGGTGCAACCTTGCGAGCTTCAGAATGATGCCAATTGTGCAAAGCATGATTAGTGAGCTTAAGTTAGTGAGCCTAGTGGCCAAGCCAGCTAGTTGTTGTTTATGGTGGGATTGACAAGCATATAAAAGCCTAACAACGCTATCCTACTTAATGTATATGCACACTCTTACAAGTGTGCTAAAATGGGAGGACAAATCTAGGCAGTCTTTCTATAGAGGTCATTTATTATGTCATGTTAAATAGCCTCACTGTGGATGTAAGCCCTAGTGGACGTAGTTTGCATACAAAATGGAAAAGCCATGATTGAAAATGTGATTCCACTTGTGTCTATTCTATGCCTATCGCTATTTTTTCACAGAACTACACATATCACACACTCTCTTCACATATGACCATCAAAATACTCATATATATGCCATCCACCACAACTACTTTGGCTCCGAGTATCTTGATGTTGACTCTCTAAAACCACTATTACTCTCTCTCTCTCTCTCTCTCTCTCTCTCTCTCTCTCTCTCTCTCTCTCTCTCTCTCTCTCTCTCTCTCTCTCTCTCTCTCTCTCTCTCTCTCTCTCTCTCTCTCTCTCTCTCTCGTAGTTGTCTTTGTTGTATCTCCTAGTGTGACTATTCTCTCCCCTAATTTCAAAGCATCAAGTGCTATATCAACCTACACCCTACATGCATTGGGTTCTCTAATCCAAAGGTAAGCTCAACCCATTTAGCCTATCTAAACCTTTAGCTAGATGTATGACATAAAACTTTTATCACATGTATCGTTGTTCTCCTTAAGAGCTTAGCTTATTATAGCCAAGGACTTGTGTGGGGGCTGGTGAGAGGCCAGTCTATGCCCTACATACCATATGTAATATAAATGTCTAGCAACTTACTTAGTTCAGGTTAGACTCTTACATTTGCAGGTATTAGAGCTTGGCTCTTGATCCGGTGTAGTCTAATTCTAGCGTCGATTTTAATACCTGGAAATTAGCTTGTAGGATAAAGATGAGGGTATTTGCAGACGTCACATTTGGTGAAATGCCCATATACTTTGGCAAAATATCCTGTCTTACAATGGATTTTAGGATTGTTGATAGAGGTGAGACAAAGTATTAGACTTCATTAATAGCAAGTACACTAAGATACAAACAATTTTGGGTAAAAGATCGAGCCGTTCTAAAGACGATGCATGAGAGCTTCTAGGTGAGCACACAGGGTTTCCTTCTTCATTTTGTGCGTCTGATCAGCCCCAAAGAATTTGGGAAGCAAGATTATTACTTGCAGTATGTGTATCTATCAATAATGGAGTCCATTGCAGGTTGAGCGAAGATCATAATTCCAGGAGATTAATGGATCCCTAGTACGGTGTGTAAGTACATGTTGGGAAAACAGAACCCAGCAAGCAAGAGTAGGGACGGTTTCTTGATTGCCTCTTACTTCACCTTATCATCGTTGGCTTGACGAACGATGGAGTGAGAAAAGTATTAATGCACTCCATTCAACCATGGAATATGCATGACAGTCCTTTGGTATTCGCGCTTGAGGTGTGACTGCTTCCATGGACAAAAGCACGATGCTTGAGGTGTGACCTTGAATGCAGGTTACAATACCTATGCAGGATGGCACTTTGGAGAGCTCTTTTATGCAGTAGATAAGAGCGATTGGAAGGCTTTTCTCCTTGTGTGAGCCTGTGCATTTATGTACCCTCCTGCAAATGGTGGAAACTGGAAGCAATCGCACATGATGGGAAGCTAATTGGGTTATGCTGGTTAATATGGTTTCATGTATAGACTTTCTGGTCATAGGCGTTTGGCATTGGTGTTGGCAGGAGGTCTTATTAGGGTTTCTTGCATTAGAGCTTGGAGAGCTTGAACAGGTGCAATGCCTCCGAGAGGGATTTTCCTTATTTGGTTTGTTGAAATAGATTGCAATCTCATACGGACAGAGGATCAAATAAAATGAGAGTTCATTAGGCTACATCTATGCCCTTGCTTCAAGTAATGGAAGACTGTGCAAATATGTAACAGGTTGCATGTAAAATCACAAGCAGCAACCAGAAAAAAGTTAGCTCGCATGTCAAGATTTTATGCTTTCCATCATCGGCCACTTACAAGAGTAGAGCTGTCATGACATAATGAAGGGGAAAGAGACCCCATTACTTCCTGCACAGCTTGTTCAATGCGTGCCTTGGTGCAGGAAGATGGGTTTTTTAGTGCAAAAATTAGACCCTGGTGCAAACTTGAGAGCTCCAGTTTCTCAATGGGGACATCACCTTGCAGCATAAGTACCACCTTGTACATGGAGGGTCTCAATGCTGGATCTTCTAGGATACAAGTAAAAGCTGTATTAATCATCCTCCTCAACTGTAATAGGTCCTCCTCAGTCGCTATGATGGCATCTGAAAGCTTTCTTAGATTCTCATCTTCTCTTTGCGCTTGCCAAAAAGCCCACTCTGGGTAATAGATTTCCTCCATGGACTCCTCTGGATGATGTAGATTTTTCCTACCGCTGATGATCTCCATCAGCAGCATTCCGAAACTGTAGACATCACACTTCTCATCAATCAACCCTTTTGTGAACCAGTCAGGAGCAAGATAGCCTGGAGTGCCACGCATGGTCGTCATTACATGAGTCTCTTTCCGGTCTATGAACCTTGAAAGGCCGAAATCAGCAACTTTGGCTTCAAACCCCTCTCCAAGTAGGATGTTCTGCGGTTTGATATCTAGATGTATGATTTTCTCCCTACAATCTTCGTGCAAGTAGCGAAGGCCTCGTGCTGTGCCTACTGCTATCTTGCACCTCAATTCCCAGGTCAGCTGCGATTTCTTGCATGTATCACCAAACAACCATGCATCCAGAGAGCCGTTCTCCATGTATTCATACACAAGCAGCCTCTGCCCTTTCTGGGCACAGAAACCAATCAATCGAAGCAGATTGTTATGGTGTATACCTCCCATTATTGCCACTTCTGATCTGAACTCCTTGTTCCCTTGCCTCACACTCTGAAGCTTCTTCACTGCAACTTTGGTACCATTGGGAAGCATCCCTGCATAAACTGGCCCAAACCCACCTTTGCCCAACTGCTGTTGGAAACCATTTGTTATTTTCAGTAGTTCCTCGTAAGAGAACCTGTTAGGAAGCCCAGGAAGGGCATCTAAAACAGCATCCGCTTCCTCATCGTATACCTCACTATGCTTCTTATGCCAACAACATAGGAAGACCATTACAAGGACAAGCAGGCCAACCACAAACGAGATGACACTCACGATAACGACTGTCGCACTCGTATGGGTGGTTATGCCATCATGTTGCCTGCTGATATCCACTTTTAGGAAAGTAAAGTAATTGCTTTGGTTTAAAGCACCACGGAGACTTCCAATCTGATCATGGACATGGTGGCAAGCTCGGTCCTCTACACGCCAAAATGCTGCGACACAGGAGCAGTTTTGAGAGCAATTATGTACACAAGCTGCTTGTGAGGTTAGAGCAAGTGGAAGGCTATAGTCGTTAGCAAAGTAGTAGACCCCACCGAGCGGTAGCATAGCCTGCTCTGTCTCTGTCGAGTCGGTAGCAGAGGAGCAAGTCAAATTGTTATTGTTCAGAGGGCGGCACCCAAGTGATGGTGACGATGAGTTGATAGGGGTGAAGATAGACTCATTGACTGGGCAGCTGCATTGAGACCCCTCAATGCAAACTCCATACGGTCCACATATGTTTGGAAGGCGGCAATTGTCAGACTCAAAAAGATCAAGCAGTGGTGACGGATTACGTGAACCTACAGCATATGCGCGCAGATTTCCATCAGATTCCATCCGCAGGAGGGTGAGGTTGGATGCTGTGAGTGGCGAAGGAAATGGGAAAAAGAATAGAAGGATAGGTGGAATTTGATAGTGAAGAGGATGGGAGCAAAATGGGGGCCAATTGGAGGCATTGTCCCTTGGTAAGGGAGTGAGCTGTAGAAGGAGACCCTGGTAATCGAGGAAGGCAGACACATGGCCCGGCTCACAGGTGTGCTTGATACTAGAAAGTGTGTCATTGAAGCCATATAATCCCCAAACCCAGTAGGGCTGAGGATCAGGCATGCTAACATATAAGGCGATCCCACCAGCCTCTATCACAAGAGAGTACAATCCAGATGATGGGCTTGAAGAGGAAGCCCAACTATCCAATTTCCTGCCGGGCAATAGATGTTGGTGTACGACGAGGGTGTCTGTGGGATGTGCAGCACTCTGCCAGACGATGGTGCGGTTGCGGGTGTAGAGGGTGAGGCTGACGGGGTCTACGGAGAGCTCCATGGTCGAGACACCTTGATTGGAGGTGTTTGTAGACCACACTGGCACGTCAGGGTCGTCTCCGAGGAGGACAAGGTTGCCATCGCTCTGCAGGGTGAGGGACACGTTTGTGCCCAGGATTGGAGCGTCCCTGTTTGCAGTCCACACAACGACTCCCGCAACGCTCGATGCCGTTTCCCTCACGTAGATGGAAAGGGTGAATGCCGGCGATGATGATGATATTGATGAGGACTCAGAGGGCGAAGGCGAGGAGAGAAAGCACAGGCAAACCGCGAGCTGATCTTCAGCGAAGGCTTTACACGACGTGATGAGGAAGGCCTGCGAGCCTGGGTAGTCGGCTAACAGCAACGGTAATTCCGACTGATTCAGGGGATAAGTCTGATTGAGCTGCCATATGTCGTCGGACTGAGCTGAAATGGAGTCGAGGAACAGAAGAAGACCACTGATGCTGCAGAGCAGAAGCAGAAGACAATACGAGCTGGGGATGAGGATGGCCCTCATGATGTCGTCCTAATTTCATGCATACAGCTTGATAGGCCAATGATCTGGAATGACACGGTCGGTCTAGGAAATGATCCTTTCCTTGGAATCAGCAGGAGGTTTAAGTTCAAGTGATAATACTTCAGATCAACAAGTGATCATAATCCTAATTCTGATGAGGAGTCCATAGATGTAGCGGTCCTTTGTTCCTGTCGAGCAATGATTTCCTGTTACACTTCTCATATGGCTTCGTTTGCTGGTCGTGATAGCCTATAAGAATATCCGCAGACAATTCAAAAAACTTCTTTTGTTTGAGGAACGATGCAATCTAGGTGCAAGGAAACCCTAGCGCCCACCAGGCAAAAGCAAGAGCTTCTTTACAAGAGCTTTATAGTTCTAGTGCCCATAAGTCTATGACTTAGTCCAAAGGAGATCAAGTTGATCAACTATGAAAGTTCAAAGTAGCTTCTTCTTTGGCAGAAGTCTATGACCTCATCCAAAGGTGATCGAGTTGATCAACTATGGAAGTTCAAAGTAGCTTCTTCTTTGGCTTGTCCTTGGTACCTTGCCATAGTTGGAATTTGGGCTTGATTAGAATGCTTGAGCAATTGCTCCTCGAATCCACATTCCAAACACTTTGTCAAGACACTTGTTGCCACATTGAGATCAACTTTGGGAGCTTCACTTGCCTGCTTTGTTTTCTGCACTTCCACGAATGCATACCATATCAAGACAACATGAAAGGGCATGGTTTAATGCATATATAGGAAAACAGATTTTTGAGGCAATCCGTACACTCGTTTCTAGAATCCCCTCTCGATTGTTATTCTTGATAAGTTTCCCTTAGATCTTACCATTCATGCATCTTACTTTAACATTGGTCCTTTTGCCTCTTTTTTCTTCTTTGTCTTAGATGTGTTATGGAAGAGGATATGGGTAGAAGTTGGCACTCTAGCTACCATTATGGACATATCTAGAATCAAAGTTTTGCTATTCATATGGAGTATCTAACTCATAGAGGTGATAGTTGATCATTATGTCAATTGGGAGATGTATCTAGCTTTGGATAAACTATGGCCTTGTGATGAGTATGTACCACACTCAAGGACCTAATCACTAGAAGGGATGCATGATACAATGGATCCATGGAACGAGGTTTGTTGAGTGAACTTGGAATCATGTCCTACGTACCCTTGATATGCTTTGAAGTGTATGTTGCTAGCCTTTATCATACCAATAGCCAAATAATGATAGAAAATAGAAACAAACAAATTGCAAGTTAGAAGAAATAAGCAAGACTTTCACGACACAAGATCATTGGGTACAATCTTTCCCCATGCATGAGTGATGATCTCCCCTATGCATGTTTTTTTTTTTAATGCTAAAAAATAACATTGGAAAGCATCTCCTTTTTGGGCCTTTGCTTATCTTGCATGAACGCTATGCTTTTTCTCCTTTCTAACTCCTATACAATACATATAAACTAAGGTTTACAAAATAATAATACTCAAGTTTTCTAGGCCTTATAAAAGAATTGTATCCCAAGAAATGAATTGTGTATGAGGGCCTACAATTTCCTTACACTAAAAGGCATACAAAATAATAATAATTCAACACTATGAAGCACTTGACCATAATTAATTCTTATGCATAAAAATGTGCTTTCACAAAATACTTACTTTGCCCATAACTGCATCTAATAATCTACTCACCAAAATGCAGGGCACATTAGTATTCTTTTATCTATATAGTAACGAAATGATTGCAAAATTGACTATCACAATGAGAAAGCAGTATCTTAGGAAACTCCTGATGGAAAAATAGTGATAATAAAAAAAGTAGTAGCTTGAGGAGCAGACAAAGTCTTTTAACAAGAAACAAAGTAAGCCTATTTATTGAATCTATCCACTATAGCCTAAATCATGTCATTGTGTGCAGTCGTTGTGGAGAAGCTACTAATAAACTCCATAGAAATTTGTTATCATGGTCCATTAGGTATAGATAAAGGTATAAGTGATCCTTAAGATTTTCTATAATGACATTTAATATGCTATTTGCATGTCAATAAAAGTATTCCTTACATGTAGCTATAGTAGATCAAATTCCTCCATGTCTCATATAAGTAGATGTGTGCAACTTCAGTCATACCAATATTTCTAAAAGTTGTAGTAGCACACAACTTTCTTTGATAATAAAAAATCCATTCACATAAGTGTAATTATAAAAAAATTTGGTATTACTATTATTTTAACATCTTTACCAAATGATGGAAAAAATAGAATATGAAGCATAAGTAGAAATCATTATATCAAATATTTAAACTTCAACAATGTAAACATGATTCAAATATACAATTTTGATTTTATCAAAACCAAGAAAATGATGAGATGCAATGTTTTCTATTGGCCAATGACTCAATGCATCAACAACCACATTAACAAGATCTGGTTGGTATTGGATCATTGGATAAAATGTTTAGATGAAAGAGGCCCATTTAATGTGGTGATCAAAGATAAGAGATTAGTTTAATAAATGTCTTATGGCCTATTGATCTGTTTTGATGAGAACCATAGAGCCCATTAGATAATGTTTTCAAATATCAAAAGCATGAACTATAGCCAATAATTGTTTATCATATGTACTATAGTTTTGTTTAGAAAGTTTCAATTTGCGACTCTCAGAGGCTATAGGGTGATTATTTTAAATTAAAACAATGTCTATGCTACCTAAACCACTAGCATCAGTAATCACAAGAAAGAAAGACTAGAAACAATATAGCAATTGAAAAATAGATACATGGATCAAAAGGTATTTCAAAGTGTCAAAGGATTTCTATTGACTAGTACCCCAATCAAAACAATATTTTTATACAACAATATAATTAAAGAAAAATAGACCAATGAAATTTTTCAAACAAACTCTTGATAGAAACCTACCAATCCAAGGAAAGATTGAACTTCATATACACTGTTAGGATTAAGTCAATCTTTGATGGTGTTTGAATCTTCTTAGGGTCTAGGATTATATCTTCAATAGAAATTGTATCCCAAATACTCAATTTGACTTTGAAAGAATGAACAATTTTATCAAGATTTGCATACAAGTGATTATTATAAATTAAGTAAAATACAATTTTAAGGTGTTTCTTATGTTTCTCTTTTGACTTATTGAAAACAAGTATATTATCAAAGAAAATAATCACAAAACCTTGATAAGCTAAAAAACATTTAGTCATGATCTTTGTAAATGTAGCTAGTGTATTAGTCAGACCAAAAGGCATAAAAATAAATTTATAGTGACCAAACTATATCCTAAATGGGGTCTTAAATACATTAGCTGAATCTATGCCAATTTTATACTATCTTGATTTGAGATCTATCTTGTTGAAAGATAATCAATGCACCTCTTATATTTTTCATTTTTTATTTCAACTAAAAAGATAGGTGCACCAAATGGAAGAAAAGCTAGGTCGAATCAAATACTTATTTTTCAATTCAGCTACTTATTTTTGTATTTATTTTTTATATAAAGGGCTGTGGCTATATGTAGCTTTATGCAATGGAGTTACCTTAACGAACAGATGTATTTTGTGATCTAGATCTCCACGAGAGGATGGCAATTTAGGTGGATAATCAACTACAAAATTATGCTTGTAAGAATCTAGGACTTTTTCTATGCTACAGAGGTCAATTGCACAAGGTTCAAACAATTCTACTTCAGTCACAAAGATCACACATGCCTTTTGTTGCTTTCTAAGTGCTCACTTAGCTTGTGTATGACTTATCAATAGACATAATTCAATCTTAGATCACTAATCAAAGAGATAGTTTGGTCGTGAAATTCAAAGGTAATATTGTGGATATGATAGTCAATGCCAAGATTGAATTGATATCTAAATGGCATACCAAGGATGATGTTGATGATTGAAGAGGTGCAACCAAAATATCACATTTCTATTGGTATGTACCCATAGAAATTTATAATCCATTGATTTTCCATGTTCCATCATATCTAATGTCTTGGAATTTATATTTAACCTTGTGAAAGGTGGAGTAAGAGTGAAAGCACAAGCAAAAGCAAGAGGAAGCAAGAGCTATGGAGAGAGAGAGAGAGAGAGAGAGAGAGAGAGAGAGAGAGAGAGAGAGAGAGAGAGATGGGTTGTGAGAGCTCCAACAATCACAAACGTGACCTACCTTCCCTTGTTCTATTTTTATGGACATAATAAAGAATAAAGTGATAGTAATGGGTGGCTCCCACTTCTAGTGTATAGGTGTGCAAACATTGTGTACAAAGTAAATGTATGCGGCTAGGAACAAACATCCTTTAATCCCCAAAAACATCCCACTTAAAGGCGAATGTGCATGAGCAAGGAGAAAACGAAAAAAAAAATACAATGTGTACATATAAATACAATAGTATGAGAAATAGATATCATCGCATCCTACGTCTATCATCTTCCTAAGGAAAGCATAGGGTTCCACTAGGAAACTTTTAGTGATTGGTTTTCACATAAAAGATTGAACTATGTATCAATTGGATGACACTCATAGAGTCTGAGTGCAATATAGGAGTCATAATCATACCAAGGTGCAACCACACAACTTAACGATAGGGCCTCCTTGTAAGCCTTAGTGGCTATAATATACTCAGTCTCGGTAGTAGACAAAGCCATGTTTTTTACTAACTTGGACATCTAAGAAAAAACGCATGTAGCAAAGGTAAAGACATATCTAAAGATGGACTTCCTACTATCTACATGTCTTGCATAATTAGAATTAGTAATGGCCCATGAATTTAGTATCTTGGCCAGCATAGCAAATGAATATATTTATAGTACCCTTGAGGTATCTGATGACACCCTTCATGGTATCCTAATGTCATTGGCTAGGTATCACCATACAACATACATCAAGTTGCCAATGTGGATGGGTACAGAATCTTGGCCATCTCGGCCTTCTCATAATCTAACTGGGGATCATCTACATAATTGACCTTCACATGAGAAGGTAACGGGTAGCCAATAGTCTTACCACCGTACATATGGAATTACTCAGGCAGTCCTTGTGGGACAAGTAGAGAAGCTGTAAAATATATTAGTTATAAACTATTTCCTCCTCCTTTGCTTCATAATATGTATCCTCAATGTGGAATGGAGCTTCTAGGACTTGCAGGACTTCATTCACTTGATTTTGCATTCCATTGAGTGATGTTGGGTTTGGAAATATTGATCCACATAGCTTGGATTCCTTTATCTTCTATTGAAGGATTTTGTAAGTAGCTATGCATCCCTTGCTGGACATACCTACCTCATCCAACAAGGCCTACATATCAGTTGATCTAACTTGGTTTTATTTCAAAAAGGCCTCAATCTCTTTTTTTGTTAACTTTTGATACTTTGGGTCCTTCAGAATTGATACTTTTTTTGTTAGCTTTTGATACTTTGGGTCCTTCACAATTGATATTTTTTTTGTTAACATTTGATACTCTGGGTCATTCAGAATTGCTTTGATAGCTTCCTTATTAAGAAGCATTTTAATTGTGCAAGTGATGTCTCGATGCTCGAATCCTTTTCTTCATTAGGTTGTAGGATATCTCTACATTCAAAATCAAAATGTTCAATTATGATAAAATACTTCACAAATACTTTATGAAATAGAGAAAGATGTAACAAGAAACTTGCTTCATTATGTGTATCCTTTTCTTAATGCTACTGCTTTCATAACTTTATATCTTGAATATTTTGAAGTTTCCTATACTATTTGCAAACTCCTAATACTCTTTCTTTAGGCCTTAATTGATCTCTTTGTTTCTCTAGCTCTAAAATAGTCACTTTGTTTTGTTGTAGTTTGTACTCACATTGCTCTAATGTTAACCTCCAAGAAGAATTTTCCTTCTCTAAAAAATCTCTTATCAACTTATATACATTGCTAATGGCATCCAAATATTGTGTGTATCCTAAGAGGCCATTATAGCTATCTTCCCAACAGAGCTCACTAAGATGTAATATCCATGAACAAACGTGTAAAATAAATCAAAGGATATTTTGGATACAATGTTCCATCAGTCCATAGATCTATATTCATGTTTCCTTGTGACCAACATAGTTCCTTGGATGCACAAGACATTAGACAGTGTTTGTTCATAGTCATGGTCATGTTTAACATGAAGGTGATATACCTCTCTCCTGTACCTATTTCATGATGAGCAGGACACTGCCTTGTCCATTTGTGATGTTGATTCCACCCCAGCCATCTCCATTTGTGATGTTGATCCCTATTGATTCCACACTAGCCATATCCATTTGTGATGTTGTTTTGGTTCTAGCCATCCCTATTTATATTGCTTGTGAAGTTACTTTCGAAAAATGAGAGAGTATACATGGAATGTTTCAAAATGTAATTTGGCGAGAGGCACAACTCAAGACTTCACATAGTCATTTGGCTTATCTTTTGATAAAAAGAACCTATGCCATTAATCCCAATAAATCTAGATACATGCCATCAAATTTTGAGTATCGAGCGCTTAATTCGAAGTTTTGACTTGTAGGCTCTTAATTAAGGCTAACTAACAACCTAAAAGCTACTTTCTACTTTTTATATTTTGAAAAAAAAAGTTTAAAAATCTTGACTTTTAATCATTTTAAATGATTTTGGAATATTTTCTCTCTATACTAAGGTGGAATTTCTTATAAGGCCCAAACTTGAGTCCATATATCCCCTAATGGTCTTTTACTCTAACATGATAGAGGGAACATGTGTACAAATGGAAACTCAAAAGGCCCCTCTTGCCAACCTAGATGCTATATCAAAGATGATTTGAGAACCCAACTATGAGCAACCCAAAGTGATTTGTTTGTGAAGTGAAGCCATGATCAGATCTTGAACATTCTAGATTTACCATTCACAAACGAAGGAAAAATGAGATAATCCAACGTTAGATTGATGAGAGCGGGGTTTTAACCACCAAGAAGTGCTAGATAAATGCATATTTATGCAAATTAAAAGCGAAAATGGAAGCTCGACAGAAGCGAAGACGCGGATCCGAGAATTTTAAGTGATTGTGGAAGACACGATTCAAATTTCTTTAAAAGACCGACCTTTGCAAAGGCTGTAGATTTTTCATAATTTTTTCATGTATGGAATTAAAGGAGGATGAGTTCTTCGCCATTTGAGACCTCAAGCTGGACACATAGAAAATTTCAGATCATGAATTGGTCACCAATTGAGGGGGAAGTATGAAGTCGGGAATCTAGAAGGTCAAAATTGGACCAAAATTGAGTTGGCATGGCCTTTTAGCTTGGGAGAGGGCCAAATTTATTAAAAATCAATAATTGGGGGGGTGCCATTTTTCAAACAACGGTTGCAGAAAATGACGGCCCCTCCCCATGGTGTCGATTTGTGGAGAAGGGGGGATTGGAGGCAAAAAAACAAGTCATCTCTCTAATCATTCTAGCCTAATCTACCAACTTTTTTCTTTGATTCGCCACACTCCATTCGTAGAATGGTTGCCCAAATGAGAAGATGGAAAACTAGTATTTCTCTCTCCTCTCTCTCTCCCCCCTCTCTCTCTCTCTCTCTCCTTTAAGAGGTAATTCATGCAGGTGGAAGGAAGAGAAGAACAAGATGAAGGATGCTTGACTGGCGTGAATTGGTGTAAGATGCTAAGCATCGATGATCCATGCTATGTAGAGAATGATGGTGGTGTGATGGCCATCCACACATTCAATTTTTGTGACTCGAAACTTGCAATTTAATGGTATGTCTATTTTATGAAGAAAATTTTCTTGTTTTTGACCATTTATGTTCCAAATGAAGTGCATATGGAATGAAAAATTGTATTATGAGCCTTCTTTAACATGTCTTTGAGGGTTGCAAGCAATAATATACATAACCTATAATTAAATATGATTGTTATTAATAATTGAAAGCTCAAAATGTGATTTTTAAGTGAGAAAATAGGGGTTTTTGCCGTCGGGTGGAGAAATCATGTTCTTATGGAATAAAATGAAAGATAATGATGATTCTCAGTAATCCTAATCAGGTTGAATAACAAAATCACAGAATAGCTATAGTTTATTAAAAAATAATTAGAGAAAAATAAAAAATGGAAAAAAATAGGATTTATGCATTTAAAAACTATGGAAAAATTATACATGTATTCGTGGATGTATGATAGGGCTGAAGCATTACGTTAAGCCTCAATTTAGCCCTATTTTTGTGATATAGTGTGTGATTTATCGCTTTCTATACAATAATAATACACTGAAATACTCTCTAAACCTACCACCGCATGCACAACATGAAATGGTATGGAGAGAGAGACTTATGAGTGTTGAATATAGGCTGAAATCTAATTTTTGTAATGCACTTTGCATATAGGACATGTTTATTTTAGAAGTTAAGAGGTTCAGTAGCACGAGTATACTCGATGTTGTCCCTATGCAACGCCGCAAATACCCTATTAGTATGAAAATTATGAAGAGAATTGTTTGTACATTATCACAATGCTGATTTGATTAAATAAAATGGTTGAGCACAATAGATCATCCACTTTTGCATTGCATTCATTACATAGTATTGGAAATATATATCGTAGATGTATAGCACTTGTTTTTATTGACATTGACTTACATTGAGAGGGTGAGAAGTCCCAGGCTCTCGAGGGTTAGTTATACATTTACTTTGGGGGTCTTATTCATCAAGGATTATACTTTATCTCCTAGAACGATCGATTAAAAGAGAGGAATATGTATCATACGTGTTATATGTTTGAATGATGCATTTTGAGGCCAATCCTCAAGGTGTAGGAGAGCCAAAGTGAGCCACGTTAGTTAGCTAAGGGGTGCTCCCTATGTAGATGATATGATTTATTTGGGTACTCCCTGTGAGGAATTGGAAAGGGATTTGTTGGATTATAAACGATACAAACGCTCGTACAAGTTAGATCAGTGTATGTTGCCTCCAGACGCTCCTAGCCACCACAAAGCCGTGGGGTGGTTTGGTTGAGGATAGAGGCTTGACTAGAGCCTTAGAGCCTATGTTGGGTCTGTTTTAGGTCCTATAGGTGGTGCCTTTGTTGGGAGCCACTAATAAGTGGCAATGTCCAGATCTTAGTCGATAGGAACCAGTTAATTAGCCAAAAGGCAGTGAAATGGATCCAAAAGACCGTCAAGCCGAGCTTCAAAATCAAGATAGAGTTGAAAGGGCTAGATGGCGGGCCAAACTTATTAGGAGGTATTCTCCTCAATGGAGTAGTTCGATGCCCCTACAAGGAAGGGATCTTAGCAACCCTAGTTCAACATACAAGTCATTATTAGGAGGAGAAGGAAGTTCTAGTATTTCCCCTTTCCCAGTCGGTCAACCCACTTTGAGTGGGATAATAGTTCCAATAGTTTAGAGACCCTTAGTAAATCCAATCGTCATGGCGCAACCCATTGCAATCCCAGTAGGGATGCCAGATTTTCATGCCTTAGGATTTTCCCCTACCCATTTTTGATGGGTTAGCAAGAGAAAGATGCGGAACTCCATATTAATGAGTTCCAAAAGTTAACATTCAACTGGCAAATCCAAGATGAGGGACACCTAATGATGTTTTTTAATATGACTCTGAAAGGATGAACTACAGTATGGTATCATAGCCTAGAAGCTAGAAGCATAACTACGATTGATCTTTTTTTTGCCGCCTTCTGAAGAGAGTTTTCTCTTGAAAGAGGGGGCCAGTATTAGCTACGTGTTTTTAATGTAACACATCAAGAACCATGAGAATGTTCAAGCCTATGCTAAGAAAATGAAGGAATTGTTTGGTCAATTGCACATGTATATCCCCATTCCAGTTGTTGCTCAACTATAATACTTTTTGCACAGGCTGGCCTTTAATATCTAGGTGCAAATGAGTAGTGTTGCTCTTGCTTGCCGACACATTGATATGGCTATTACACGAGTAGAGGAGATAGAGTCACAATTATAAAAGGCCTACGCCTCTAGGAAATAATTTGTCATTGATCGATGGAAGTCAAGGAATACCCATGACCAGTTTGAATGAGAGAGGAAGTGTAATGCAAAGTGTACCTATGTTACCAGCTCCATCTAATGTGACTATGGCACTAGCTAGTTAGATGGCTTCACTAAATAATGAAAGCCAAATGACGAACCATAATGTTGTTCCAATTAATTAGAAACAACCAATTCCTAATCAATTGGTTAGACCAATTGAACGACAGGTAGATGATTGCGACTGTGAGTCTAGTGCATCAAATGTTCTTGGCAAAGGCAAGCACATGATGAAGCATTATACCGATATGATAATGGAACAATATAGACAAATAGCCGTAGTATTAATTTCCTAAAGAAGCAATAGAACTTGATAGGAAGTCGATGCCCTGAAGAGAGTGGTCCATCAAGATCCAGTTGTAAGTGGTGCGGTGGTCAGCACTTTCCAAGAAACTGCCCTAATGTCAAATGTGACATATGTGAGAAGTCCAGCCATTTAGCTAGTACTTGTTGGAGTAAGATTAGATCTCTTCAGTAAGGGAGTAAGCAACAAGGTCCAATAAACCATCAAACACAAGGGAACAATCTTTAGCAAGATGAAGGACCAAAACAAATACTGCAAATAGGGAAAGCTATAGTAGAGGAGTTGCCCATACTGGTAGTGGTGTTAGCCTTAGTGAGCTATCACAATAGGACAAAAAGCTAAAGAAGGTGACATGGATAATGTAAAACCTATTGAGATAAACCCTACATAGGATGATAAGGGAAGGTAAGTCCTTAACAGTGATGTGGAATCCGGTCCATTAAAAGCGATTGATGGAAAAACTGACCCCAATAAAGTGCTGCCAAAGAAGAAGGTAAAAGCTAAGAAAGAGGCACCAAAGCCAGTTCAATGACCAAGAGAAAGAATGGTCTGGTGGGAGAAGAGAACCATTGCTAGCTATCATGAATTTGATTTATTAAGTTCTCTTTGTGATGTAAAGCCTGACGTGAATCTCCTGCAGTTTATCAAGTTATCTCCAAGAGTGCGTAAAGAGTTCAAGAAGATTCTTCATACTGGGTATATTGTTGAGCCCTTGGAAATAGCTCAGGTGGGAAATTCCTAGTTTAAACATGCTGAAAAGCAGTGTCCAAGGGTAGTAGCATACGTTGATGGCATATTAGTAGAACATGCCATTGTGGACACAGGATCCTCTGTCAATATTATGAGTTCGGAATTGATGGAAAGATTAGGACTGGAAATCCAAAAGGATGCCTCCACAATTCTTTGAATGGTGGCTAATGACAGTTTAAGGCAACCTAAAGGTTGCATTACCAAAGTCCACGTGACTGTGCTACTAAATGTGGAATGCATTGTGGACGTTAGGATTATTAGGTTTGTAGGGTGGCCAAGCTATTAAGTATTATTAGGAAGGCTGTGGATCTTGCAATCTGACTATCAAGTTGATATACCCGTTGGTCGCTTGATTTTTGGTAGAGGTGCCCGACGAATGATAATGGATGCATATTCGGAGTCTCCTCAAAGTGAGAGAGTACCTTTATCTTTGTTCAAATTATACATATTAAAAGATCCATCTAATAGTGGGACTTCGTCAAGTGATGAATCAAAAGAGGGGTCTACTACAAAGTATGTTTACGAGGTGAATCTAGATGAGCCGATAGAAGCTCAAGATAGAATAAGAGACGCGGATGTGATTGAGTTGGACCTCGATATGTTGAATGATCCATGGCCGATTAAATTAGGGTCTATGCTTAGTCTGGAAGAAGAAAGGAAGGACTACGTGTCCTTGATTCAAGAATTTTGTGACATCTTCCCTAGAGCTATGAGTAGTTGAGGGGGATTTCTCCTAGTTTAGCTATGCATACCATTCCTTTGAAGGAAGATAGTTGCCCTATACGTCAAAAAGTGAGGTGTATTCCTTTTGAGCTAAGGGATAGACTATTTGAGGAGTTACAGAAATTACATAAGGCTAGCATGATATTTCCTATACAACACACGATGTAGTGTTCATCAGTAGTTATCAAGAGAAAGGAGAATAATCAAATCCAACTTTGCGTAGATTTTAGGGAGCTCAATAAGTAGACGGTTAAAGACTACTATCCGCTACCATTTATTAACTAGATTCTAGATCAGTTGGTAGATAGAGATATCCATTCATTCATGGACTGCTTTGCTAGATATGACCAAATGTCTATTGTAGAGAAAGACAAGTTGAAAATGACATTTATTACTGTATTGGTACCTTTACATATCATGTTATGACATTTGGGTTATGCAATGTGCCAGGTTCTTGGCAACCTCTAGCTGATAAAACTTTTGGTGATATTTCCCCAAAGGAGTTGAAAATCTTTATTGATGATCTGGGGAGAGCCACCACAAGGGAGAGATAGCTGTTTGTTTTAAGAAAAAAGTTTGAACATCTCACGTAGTTTTGCATTGCTCTTAATCCAAGAAAGTGCGTCTTTGGAGTACCCTATGGATTGCTATTGGGCCATGTGGTTAGCTCCGTTGGTATTGTGACTTCCTAAAAAGATAAAGTTTATTGTTGCTATGAGTCTGCCATGTACTCCTAAAGAAGTACATAGATTTTTGTCATTAGTGGGATACTTTCAAAGATTTATTAATGCAATGGCAGAGAGAACATTGCCATTAACAAATCTACTATCCTTTAACTATCAGTTTGTTTGGAGAGACCCATGCTGAGTATCCTTTGAGGATGTAAAGCAGGGACTAATGAAAGCACCAGTCTTGAAAGCATCCAAAAGTAGTGAGGTTTTCTACGTATTTTCAACACAGCCATAATAGATAGCATTAACTGCTATTTAGCCTAGATTTGAGAGGAAAAGTGGTACCATATCCAATTACATTTGCTTGCCGTAAATTGGGGATATATGAGATTAATTACACCTACATGGAGAAGTTGTGCCTTGGGATGGTATTTGCGACAAAGAAATTTTAGCATTACATTCTCCATGAAAAGGTGATATTTTATACAAAGGTAAAAGGGTTGAGGCTATTGATGAATAAGTTGCAGCCACCTGACTGTCTGGCAAGGTGGTTAATCACTTTGCAAGAGTTTGATTATGAAATCAGGAGTAAACATATTTAACCTTGTACAATGAAGGACTAAATTCTAGTTGTAATGTTCTAATCAATTTTTTTGAAATAAAGTCGCGAGAACTACCATCATCATACAAAATAGTCACATCAGAATCGTATATAGAGCCTTTCATCTTCACTAAAGCATGTAAAGAGATATGTTGACCTAATTTTTCTTTAATCATTTCTTCTTGCTCTATAGTGAATCAGTAGTCCAATCAGGAGCATAGCTAGGTTCCCCTTCAATGTTGTGCAATTGAGCTATGCTTTGGTTGTTGTTGGGTTGTAATGGAACTCGGCAATCCACTCAATAGTGTCCAAATTTCCCACCATGAAGACAAATAAATTTGTTATTTTTATTTAAACATTAAGAGTTGTAGTTTAAGGTTTTACCTTGTTGTTTGGATTCTTGTTTGGGTATGTTTGCATGTTGCTGGTTCATGGTTGGAAATTAGAAGACTTGTTAAACGGAAAAGAGTCTAGGTAGTAAGGCACAAAATGTCTCTTTTGGTTGTGGTTGTCATTGAAGGAATGGGGTATATTGGATTGTTATGATCATGAAGTACCTGGACAATGGATTGAACTTCTTTCTCAGCATCATGGGAATAAGAAATGGCTTCGTGAGGAAGAGAAGTAGGTTTATGAGATTTTAGGTCATCTTAGGTGCCAAATTGAAGACCATCTTCATATTTGCATTGCATTGTGCTCTTAGAAACTTCCTCAAGCATGCATGATAGCAAAAGCCTTTGCCATAATCTTTTAATGTAGATAGAAACATTATCACATTCTTGCCAATATAAATTAGACCAATTATAAGAGGAAACTAGGGTGGAAGAAAAGATTCTTTAACTTTTTCTTGGAAGTCATCCCATGTCCTCGATGATCGGTGCTATAGCATAGGTTGTTCCACCAAAGCAAAGCTTTATCTGTCAAATAATTGATTGAGCACTTGATTTTATTCTTCTCGAGAAAAGCTTCTTTGTCAAAGTAATCATCAAACTAGCTCAAGCAAGACAAAATAAAAATTTCATCCTTTTTTTAATAAAGACTTATGGCTTATTTTTTGGTCCTTTTTGATTTGATGTGCATCGAATATACCTTTCAAAATCTAAGCAATACGATCATCTCCATCTTGAGCCATGAAATTTTATTGGTGTTCATGCTCGTGAAGATCTTGTGTGATGGCATTCAAATTATGTTGAAGAAGATTGATTTGTTGTTGTAAAGAAATTTTCGGAAGATGTGATTTCATATTCTCCATATTGACTTCATCGATGTCAGAAGGGCGCAACATGATAGAAGTAATTCGATGCACAAGAAATACCCTTTAATAAATCCCACTACATGTGAAAGATCCCTTAGAGAACCCATAGAATTCAATTTCCTCTATGTGAACAAGTACTCAAGTGCAAATTAAGCTTTGCACTTTTCTGCATGTGAACAAAAAATACTTGGGAGCTCTTCCACATAGAAACAGAGGTTTAAAAAGATATTTGTGGGTTTGGAAAGGTCGCCATGTAGGAATAGAGCCTAAAAAATAAAGAAACTAAAATTATTAGTGCAAAAAATTACCCTCATCGTTGCTATAAACATCGGTATTTGCATTGCTACAGAACCATTACGATTTTCATTTTAGTATTTTCATCAATATCAGCAGCAACACTGATACCGACTCACATATCAATGCAAATAGTGACATTAATACCAACTCACATACCAATGCAGTTACCGATAGAAATAGTGACAGTCCCAGGTTTAAATCATACATCATGATTCTAATAGGAAGAAGGAATCCATTGATTGAATTTCCAAACAAGTACAATGACAAGATGACATTCCATAGTACTACATTGAATGATAGGGAGAAAAAACAAAAACAAGAAAACCTATCCATAAAAGTTGTTAAATGCAAGCCACATACAATGAAGGAAAAATATATCTAAAGAAAGCTACATACAACCAATGAAAACATTATATATGGAGAAAAAGGCCAAAAACAATAGAGGTATTTCATAAATCCAAGCAATTTCTATAGCTCGTCACCATATGATAGCTCGTCCTAACACAACCGATCATTGAAAGGAGTTTGTAACCTAGCCAAAGATCAATCCAGAGTAGTGACAATGCATCACAAGAACTAAAAACTTAAAATATGAAAGATGCATGACTTACCAAACCACCACGCTATTAGAGCATATAGGATTGAAGGTCTATCATAGGGGTAAGAGATAGAAGAGTGTAGGGAGATTGAATGAAACAAGATGACAAAAAGAGAATTTAGAATTTGAAAGATTTAATGGAGACAGATAAAGGTGAAACTCAGTGACTCCGTTTCATATGGCTCAACAAAGCAATTAGTTTGCAATACATCTAATAGATCTGATAGATATGCCCAAGACAAAGGCACATGCATATCCTTGGGGTGATAGCCCAATACAAACTGAGTATGGCTTAGTATACACACTAATACATGAACAATATGTGCTGACAAAAGCTATAGGTAACACTTCAAAATATCATGCATATATCAATCTGTAACTAATGGAAGATGATAGGTGGCACCACCATAGATAAGATACATGAATTGGAATGCATAAATCCATGTAAATACCTTGTATGGGCCTTCGAAAGCACTTCAGTCTTGTAATTAAAGTTTTATTATAGCAACAAAACATGGTATAGATGCTATCCAAAATCTAGGAAAAACTATATCTTTGTTGTCTATACTATGTCTACCAAAGGTAGAGATCAAGAATCAAGCGACAAAACTTAAGAGAAGCCCTATTTGAGCATCAAATCTCCATTTCTAGCCTGGTGTCATATTCTTGACTGTTATTCATAGTCCAAAATAGTTCACATGAAGAGCATAAACCCATCAAAACTCCTCTTTGGTGATCAAGGAATGTTTCCCTAATGTTCGGGAATAGGAATCAAATGAGAGATTGCCTCAAAGAACTTGTAAGAGATGAAGATCTTCAAGGATAGCTTGATGCCTTGTCTACCCCTATTTTTCGCTATTCAAAAAAATCCCAATACTCTCCTCTCTCCTCTCCAATGCATGAGCCTCTAGCCTACTTACTTTCTTTGGCTCTTCCCCTCTCCTTTACCTTGTGCCCTCTTCTAGTTAGCATGCCATCTCCTTCACCTTTGTGGCCACATTGGATAGGAGCCACCCAATCAATCCTGTTGGCACCCCAAAATTTTCACTAAATGGTCTTCTTGATCTTCATGATTTACTCTACACCACTAGCCTCTAGAACAAGTCACTTAAGTGACTATAAAGCCACTATACCAAGCCACATGATCATGACCTTCCAAGACTTCACCAACTATCGCTGATTGTCTTATATTACCATGACAATGAGCATGTTTGAGAAGTATATTACGCAAGGAGCTCACTTACTAGTCTGTAGCCATAGCATGAATTCATCCATATGATATTATATCTTTCACTTTCACACACTTTGCCAAACATCCCATGATATCCAACCTTTCCAAACCTGAAATCCTTTGGAGGTGCCACATAGGTATCCCATTGAGATCAAATACCCAAACACCTATCATCTTCATGTTGTGAGTTCAACTACTTCCACCCAAATCATAAGGTACCAAACGCACAAATATCCCATCCTACATGTATCCCTCAACATCCATCTCTGGAAATGATAGCTCCTATAACATTCAAATCTCTATAAATCTACTTGGAATCCGAAGTTTGTATGTCAACTCATCTTCAGGTACATCTTCAATGTATGCCACTTTATGTTCCTCATCTCTGTTAATCTACTCATCTTTTACTATAGGCTTCACTAGTAGATAGACCTTTTCTGCATTTCTCTTTTTGTATAGCCTAATCCTCTTTTCTTTTTTGGATACCCACATATTTTGCTTATGCAACTCTATCGAATCATATGTCACATACAATAGATTATATCCATTACACTTAGTCTCTTCTTGTCCAAAAAAGTAGTTCTACAGGACCACCCTACATAATATTGCTTGTATCTTCCAAACCATAACTCAAATTGCCAAGATTTAAAAAACAAAAATGTATCCCTACTCTCACATTATATATATTTGCTACATCATGACAAAATTTTGAAGGTATCAAGCCCTAAAATTTTTTGGCAGTGTGCAACTATTATTTACAACATTCAAAAGTTTTTGGCAGTGTGCAACTATTATTTACAACATTCAGTCCCGACAAGACATCGCCCTTTTGGACCTTGTAACTTTTGCATATGAACCTGAATGTCAACCAAACTTTGTAGGAGCCTTCCCTAGGTATTAAAGCCCATTCTAGATGTGTCAATCACCATTAATCCATGTCTAATTACAATATTTTTCAATATCTTCAAGCCTTCCCTACCTATCCATTGCAGTCTCCTACGGCAATTTTGTTCACCTGGGTATTTGCTCTTGAATCTCCCTGAACTTATGTTATCCATTCCTAAAAACTAGCAATAAAAATAAAATTTCCTTTTCTTGGAGGCAAAAACATCTTGCACATAACATTTTGATAGCCTTGGTTTAAAGTAGTGCCATCTAAAAATCCTTGAATTCTCTAGTATTAGATGAAATAGGATGATCTCTTTGTGAAATTAGAAAGGTAGGTGTAAGGGCTTGAATCAAGTTCATGATGATCATGGGTTGCCACAAAAACAATTAAGTATGGTTGGGTTGTTGCAATAGTAAGCTGAGTATTAGGCTCTTGTAAACCTTTAAAGAGAAGTAGCTTGCATTTGCATTAGGACTGATAACTTCATGTCCCCCGCACACAAAAGAAAAATACAAGTCTTTATTTATGTTTTTCATAATTGTATTGAAATGAATTCCCAAGAGTAGAAGCTCTGTATTGCATCATCATCTTAGGAAAGACTTGCATCTAGATTGTGTGGCATCATGGTCAGTTTCAGTTGCATTCCTAAGGATTCTCTTAAGGATAGACATAAGATGCACTTATGAAGTGCTAAACTTAATTGCTCAAGGCAATTCAATAAGATGAATCCTATATGATAAGTAAGGCTAGGGCTTAACTCGACTTATTTAGGGTTTAAAAGTAAATTAGTCAAACTATTGTTACATTCATGGGTTGACCTTAAGACAAGTGAAGCACTCATTGGTCTCTATCCTACATCTGGTCACGATAAAACAACCTCAAAGATATTGCATTTATCCATGATACAACTCGATGTTAATACAAGAAACTTGAGGGTCGTTTTCCCAAGAAAAGAACCCTGGACTAAGGGCTAGCAAGCTAGGACAGCTACCATCAGCAGATATAGATCCAATTGCATAATTGCTCACTCCTATCACATAGGAGTGGGGTTGGAAAGAAGGTATTCTCTATCCCTAGGAAGATATTGGAAATTGACACTAAGGCAAGAAGGAAAACACTAAGCATTAAAGATAGGGACTCCAGCTTAGCAATTGTTTCGAGCACTCGCCTTCACCATTGTTTGTGCTTGTAAATTTAGGAACATTGCTTGTAAAAAGATTGTGTGACCCCAAACTTATAAAAGAAATGGGAATAACGAATCAAGTTGAAATTTTTGAAGGGCGCGCCAAACCATCCCCAACTGGCCGCCAACCCTAGCCAAGGGGGTCCTAAATAGCTGTGACAGAACGTGGACCAAACCCACCACACGAGAGGTCTCTCAATAGGTTGGTTTGAATGTAGGAGGAAGCTTGGATGCCATGGGGAAGCTCTTGCTATAAATTCCCTGCCTCTAGGTGGTCCTACTCAAATGATCTATGTGACTCGAGATAGATTCTCCAAGGCCCGTGTTACTAGTGCAAGGGACGGAATCTTTGAGGAAATAAGGTGCATCCTCATGGATTGCGAATATTTTTCCTTTTGAACAAGACTTGTATCTTAGTTAAAACACTAATATTAGGTTTACTTCCAAGGAACCTATTCTGAAATTGTTTGCGTGTCACTGCCATAAGGTTATGTGAATGAACCATGTTACCTAAAATGCTTAATTAAGGAAGCTGATTTAAATGTCACACATAAATGTGATAGGGGCTAACTAGATAACTAAAGTATGCCTATGGAGGGAAGCGGATGGGCGGAACCCCGATGGGTTCGCCCTACGGCAAGGTGGTCCAAGAGATCTAGGAGGCTTCTCACAAGGTTTTACTGTCATTCGACCTTTAGGCAACGCGGGGTTAGAACCCAATTCATGCCATTTTAGGGGATCGGAATGGGATTATTCTCTACGAGCAGGGAGTTGGAGCGACTCATCCCTCTTGTTTCTCATTCTCCTTGAACCAAGTGGGTTATGGATCTGCTTTCGATTGGGTAACTCCACCTAAAGTAGAATGTCCAAGACTTGATGCTAGAATGCTATCAGGAGACCTTGACCACTAGGGACTCAAGTTTTAGGTCGATCCTAGTGGGTTATCGGCCACGAATTTTTTGTTGCAAGTCAGACTCGGGAAACCCTAGGTGAAAAACCTCGTGACATTCCATGGGAGTGCCAGGCAGCGACACTTAGATTTGTTTCTCGATGGACTGCCAAAACGTGCTTGGCCAACCAATAGGTGAGCATGTCACAGGTGCTTTCACAAAAACTACATGCATAAACCCTCTTCCCAACCTCAATTTCATTCATTCCTACTTCACAATCATATTTACAGCATCTATAATATATGCCTAATTGATTTTCAGCCCCATTTTTTAGGCCTCATCTTCCAAAAGGTTAGTCAATTTCTCCTACAACTTAGGATCTATAGCTTTCAAAAACAACTCAAACTTCTGACTTTCCAATGATTACTGGTCATCTACATCCAATTGTGCATACCATCTTTTGAATTCGCACAACAAGTATGAGCTGCAAAACAAATAAGCATGAATCCAAATAGCAAAAATGGAAAGCAAAGCTCTAGAATTTCAAAATAATTTATGCAAACTATAGATTCTTAAGATATTGGAGGTAAAACAAACTTGATATCTTTTGAAAAGACATTTCTCTCCACACTAAGAAGGCTCCCACAAATTTGATACAAGCTCCAAAACACACATGGTAGCACCCTAAACTTAACTAATGAAGTGGATGAATTTGAGAAGAAGAAGCTATGAATTGATTGATAGTTTATGTAGGTAACAAGCAAGAAGTTAGAACGCTAAACAAAAGAGCAAGTAGATCTTATTGTTAAAGTATTTAAGAATGAGCATGTAGAATCGTTTACAAAAGCATTAAACAAACCATTCACAAAGAAGCTTAATTAGACAACATTAAAGCAAACAAAGAAGCTTGCACATTTAATCACATGTATAAACAAAACATTTATAGAAATGTTAAACAAAACACTTGCATAGAAGCTTCATCAAACATTTAAGGGCATGTGTATAGAAATATTTACAAATCCATTTAACAACACGTTTAGATAAAAACTTAATCCCACATTTAACAAAGTGTTTGAAGTTGTTAACATAGGTGACTCCTTTGCATAAGCATAGAGCGATACAAATTAATAACCCTAAACAATGAAATAGATTTTCAAAATATCATTCTTATACATTTTTACATACAGAAGGGTGTGATATAAAGAGATTATTTACAAATTGAATAAAAATGACCACGTTTTATTTAGAAACAAATCACAGATAAGGGTATTTATAAATAGTTTTTAAATGCGCGCGATATAGACAATATGGATAGAGTTCAAGCTCTTGTGATAGAAACTTTTTTAAAAGTGAACCCCTCGAGAATGTGTGCATTCTAGATGAGAGATAGGAGAATAAAGCAAGAATTGATGAATTTGAAAGTGGTAGGAGATTTGTCCCATGCTTGATATTCCTCAAAGGGCATGATAATAGATGCAACATATTTCTATTTCAAACTTGGTTATTTTTTCTTGTGTTGTGCTATTTGGAGCATAGTGTGTATTATGTCATGATTATGAATCATATTTTGAGAATGGTCTTGCTATGAATTCAAACTCTGTGATCTCTTATAGTGTGTGGTTAGTAATCCTTATCAACTACAACATTATGCCATGGCTTTCTATGAATAAAGGACACCCAATCCTTAGCTTACTTATACCTAGACACTATAAAGAGTCAAAAATATGGATGTCTATCTCTATCCATTGGTTGATGAGATTAAGATGTTGTGGGAGGAGGGGATTACTAAGGAAGACATGAGCAAGCATATTAGGAGGTGGTTTGTTAATATACGAGTCATTCTTATGTGGACTATGCATGAAATTTTGGGTTTCAAGGAGTGCTTAGATAAACCAACCTTGATTCTCATTGTTTTCTCTAACATACAAATTTATGTTTGTGTCAGCTAGATATAGATGTTGTGGTAGGCTTGGTCACCTTAGGTTACCATGCATGTCCATTCTATGGACCAAAAAGGACTCTCAAAGCTCATGGTGATAAAGAAGATAGTTTATTAGGGACATGAAAGATTCTTGCCAAAGAGCCATGATTTGAGGGAAGGATTCCTTGGATGACCTCCTGTTGTACAAATGAATGCCCAAAGCTGTTATGCGTGAAAAATAGTCCATATAGAATTGCTTCCAAGCATATATGATGGTTCTCAATTTTGTATGATTTATTGGACCCATTTACAGATTGACCATTTGATGGATCCCATGCATATTTTCAATAATGTTGGTTGCTTATTGTGGGACCATATCATAAGAAAGAGAGACAATCTTTGGGTAAGGATGGACTTGAAGAAAATATGTATGATGAAGATGTATTTTGCCATAGATAAGCTGTAATTGTGGTTATGTGAAACTACCTCATGCTCCTTTCATGCTCCTTGGGTCCTATCTAACCACTA